>NC_069499.1:411923025-412105525 GCF_027579735.1 Bombina bombina | reverse complement strand
CACTGAAAAAGTTCCTAGAAGGCTTGAAATACCCCCCTGGGATAGTTGAAGTCACAACAAAGGCTGTGACTGGGACTGTAGTGGGGTTTAAAATTGCAAACGGCTACGGTTTCCACATTTTAAGGGTTAACAGCTTGAAAATTGGGGTGCAATACTTTGAATGCATTAAGACACTGTGGTGAAAATTGGTAAAGATTGGATAATTCCTTCATAGTTTTTCACATATTCAGTAATAAAGTGTGCCCTGTTTAACATTTAAAGAGACAGTAACAGTTTTGTTTTAAAACGGTTTTTGTACTTTATTAACCAGTTTAAGCCTGTTTAACATGTCTGTACCTTCTGATAGATCATGTTCTGTATGTATGGAAGTCAATGTGGTTCCCCCTTCAAATATAGGTGATAATTGTGCCATAGCGTCCAAACACAGTAAAGACAGTATTGTCAAAAATAATAAGGTTGCCCAGGATGATTCCTCAGATGAAGGAAGTAGAGAGTTCTACATCTTCTCCTTCTGTGTCTATACCAGTTATGCCTGCGCAGGCGACCCCTAGTACTTCTAGCGCGCCAATGCTTGTTACTATGCAACAATTGACGGCAGTAATGGATAACTCCATAGCTAATATTTTATCCAAAATGCCAGCATTTCAGAGAAAGTTTTAAACACTGTAGAGCAGGAGGGCGCTGATAATTTTTCTGTCATACCCTCACACCAGTCTGAAGTGGCAGTGAGGGATTGTTTCTCAGATGGAGAAATTTCTGATACAGGAAGAATTTCTCAGCAGGCAGAACCTGATGTTGTGACATTTAAATCAGAGCATCTCCGCGCATTACTTAAAGGGCCATTATGCACTCAAAAAAATATTGGCTAATTAAATAAAGCATTAAAAGAAAATAAAGTTTTAAATTAACATGTATTATCAATTTTAATGCTTAAGGTCCTAAAAATTATGTTAAAGTTTAAAGTCCTCTGACTTCATGAGAATACGTTTGTAGTACCCAGTAGCTGCAGAACAAGGCTTTTTTCCACAGTCCCTAACTTGTGTTTAGAAAGCCCTCCTGCTGGAGCGGTCTCTGTAATGTGCTTTGTGTGCAGTAATATGTTGAAAGGCAGAAACTATGTAGATATACACAGAAGCTGAAGAATTCCACTTCCCTTTCCCCCTCCGGTTACCACAGATCTCCTCCAGTCTCTGCACACCCTTATAAATGCCGTGGTAACCGAGAGGGGGGAGGGAAGTGGAATTCCTGCAGCGTTAGAACGGACAGAAGGGAAAATATGCTGCTGAGTTTATTAGCTTCTGTGTATATCTGCATCTGCTGATTTCACACAGTCCGTTCTAACGCTGCAGGAAATCCACTTCCCTCCCGGTTACCACGGCATTTAATTAGAGTGTGCAGAGACTGGAGGAGATCTGTGGTAACCGGAGAGGGAAAGGGAAGTGGAATTCTTCAGCTTCTGTGTATATCTACATTGTTTCTGCCTTTCAACATATTACTGCACACAAAGCACATTACAGAGACCGCTCCAGCAGGAGGGCTTTCTAAACACAAGTTAGGGAGTGTGGGAAAAAAGCCTTGTTCTGCAGCTACTGGGTACTACGAACGTATTCTCATGAAGTCAGAGGACTTTAAACTTTAACATAATTTTTAGGACCTTAAGCAGCAAAATTGATAATACATGTTAATTTAAAACTTTATTTTTTTTAATGCTTTATTTAATTAGCCCATATTTTTTTGAGTGCATAATGGCCCTTTAAGGAGGTGCTATCTACTCTGGATGATTGTGACAATCTGGTCATCCCAGAAAACTTGTGCAAGATGGACAAGTTCCTAGAGGTCCCGGTGCACCCTGATGCCTTTCCGATACCTAAACGGGTGGCAGACATAGTGAATAAGGAGTGGGAGAAGCCAGGCATACCTTTTGTCCCTCCTCCTATATTTAAGAAATTGTTCCCTATGGTCGACCCCAGGAAGGACATATGGCAAACAGTCCCTAAGGTCGAGGGGGCGGTTTCTACACTAGCCAAACGCACGACCATTCCCATTGAGGACAATTGTGCTTTCAAAGATCCTATGGATAAAAAATTGGAGGGTTTGCTTAAAAAGATTTTTGTACAGCAAGGTTATCTCCTTCAACCTATTTCGTGCATTATTCTTGTCACTACAGCGGCGTGGTTCTGGTTCCAGGGACTGGAAAAGTCGCTCAGTAGGGAGACTCCGTATGAGGAAGTCATGGACAGAATTCACGCACTTAAGTTAGCTAATTCCTTTATTTTAGACGCCGCTTTGCAGTTAGCGAGATTAGCGCCGAAAAATTCAGGGTCTGCAATTGTGGCGCGCAGAGCGCTCTGGCTAAAGTCTTGGTCGGCGGATGTATCTTCCAAGACAAAATTGCTTAATATCCCTTTCAAAGGTAAGACCCTTTTTGGGCCAGAATTTAAAGAAATTATTTCAGACATCACTGGGGGAAAGGGCCATGCCCTCCCACAGGATAGGCCTTTCAAGGCTAAGAATAAGTCCAATTTTCGTTCCTTTCGCAATTTCAGGAACGGACCGGCTTCTAACTCGGCAGCCTCTAGACAAGAGGGTAACGCTTCCCAGACTAAACCAGCTTGGAAACCAATGCAAGGCTGGAATAACGGTAAACAGGCCAAGAAGCCTGCTGCTGCTACCAAGACAGCATGAAGGGGTAGCCCTCGATCCGGGACCGGATCTAGTAGGGGACAGACTCTCTCTCTTTGCTCAGGCTTGGGCAAGAGATGTCCAGGATCCCTGGACATTAGAAATAGTCTCTCAGGGTTATCTTCTAGAATTCAAGGAGCTACCCCCAAGGGGAAGGTTCCACATTTCTCACTTATCTTCAAACCAAATAAGTAGACAGGCATTCTTACATTGTGTAGAAGACCTGTTAAAGATGGGAGTGATACACTCAGTTCCAACTGTGGAACAAGGTCAGGGGTTTTTACTCAAATCTGTTTGTAGTTCCCAAAAAAGAGGGAACTTTCAGACCAATTCTGGATTTAAAAATTCTAAACAAATTTCTCAGCGTTCCATCGTTCAAAATGGAAACCATTCGAACAATTTTACCTACAATCCAGGAGGGTCAATATATGACTACCGTGGATTTAAAGGATGCGTATCTACATATTCCTATCCACAAAGATCATCATCGGTTCCTAAGGTTCGCCTTTCTGGACAAACATTATCCGTTCGTGGCTCTCCCATTCGGACTAGCCACTGCTCCCAGAATTTTCACAAAGGTGCTCGGGTCCCTTCTAGCGGTTCTAAGACCAAGGGGCATTGCAGTGGCACCTTATCTGGACGACATTCTAATTCAAGCGTCGTCTCTTTCCAAGGCAAAGGCTCATACAGACATTGTTCTAGCCTTTCTCAGATCTCACGGGTGGAAGGTGAACGTAGAAAAGAGTTCCCTGTCTCCGTCGACAAGAGTTCCCTTTTTGGGAGCAATAATAGATTCTTTTGAAATGAAGATCTTCCTGACAGAAGTCAGAAAGTCAAAGCTTCTAAACGCTTGTCAAGTTCTTCTCTCTATTCTGCAGCCTTCCATAGCTCAGTGCATGGAAGTAGTAGGGTTGATGGTTGCAGCAATGGACATAGTTCCTTTTGCTCGAATTCATCTAAGACCATTATAACTGTGCATGCTCCAGTAGACAGGATCATCTGTCTCAGGGAATGAGTTTCTGCAGACCAAAGTGGGTCATTGTCACGACCGACGCCAGTCTATCAGGCTGGGACGCGGTCTGGGATTCCCTGAAAACTCAGGGTTTATGGTCTCGGGAAGAGTCTCTTCTCCCGATCAACATCCTGGAACTGAGAGCGATATTCAATGCTCTCCGGGCTTGACCTCATCTAGCGAAGGCCGGATACATAAGATTCCAGTCAGATAACATGACGACTGTAGCTTACATCATCCATCAGGGAGGAACAAGGAGTTCCTTGGTGATGAGAGAGGTATCCAAGATCATCAAATTGGGGGAGGATCACTCCTGCCACCTATCTGCAATCCACATCCCAGGAGTAGACAACTGGGAGGCGGATTATCTGAGTCGTCAGATTTTCTATCCGGAGGAGTGGGAACTCCACCCGGAGGTGTTTGCCCAGTTGACTCAATTATGGGGCATTCCAGACATGGATCTGATGGCGTCTCGTCAGAACTTCAAGGTTCCTTGCTACGGTCCAGATCCAGGGATCCCAAGGCCACTCTAGTGGATGCATTAGTGGCGCCTTGGTTGTTCAACCTAGCTTATGCGTCTCCACCGTTCCCTCTCCTTCCCAGGCTTGTAGCCAGGATCAAACAGGAGAAGGCCTCGGTGATTCTGATAGGTCCTGCGTGGCCGCGCAGGACTTGGTATGCAGACCTGGTGAATATGTCATCGGCTCCACCATGGAAGCTACCTTTGAGACAGGATCTTCTAGTACAAGGTCCATTCGAACATCCAAATCTAATTTCTCTGCAGCTGGCTGCTTGGAAATTGAACGTTTGATTTCATCCAAGCGTGGGTTTTCAGATTCAGTGATAGATACTCTGGTCCAAGCCAGAAAACCTGTGTCTAGAAAGATTTACCATAAAATATGGAAAAGATATATCTGTTGGTGTGAATCCAAGGGATTCTCCTGGAGTAAGATTAAAATTCCTAAGATCCTCTCCTTTCTCCAAGAAGGTTTGGATAAGGGATTGTCAGCGAGTTCTCTAAAAGGACAGATTTCTGCTTTATCTGTCTTGTTATACAAACGACTGGCAGCTGTGCCAGAGGTACAAGCTTTTGTACAGGCTTTGGTCAGAATCAAGACTGTTTACAGACCCTTGACTCCTCCTTGGAGTCTAAATTTAGTTCTTTCAGTTCTTCAGGGGGTTCCGTTTGAACCCTTACATTCCATAGATATCAAGTTGCTATCTTGGAAAGTTCTGTTTTTGGTTGCTATTTCTTCTGCTAGAAGAGTTTCTGAATTATCTGCTTTGCAGTGTGATCCACCCTATCTGGTGTTCCATTCAGATAAGGTTATTTTGCGTACCAAGCCTGGTTTTCTTCCAAAAGTTGTTTCCAACAAGAATATTAACCAGGAAATAGTTGTTCCTTCTCTGAGCCCGAATCCAGTTTCAAAGAAGGAACGTTTGTTACGCAATTTAGATGTAGTCCGTGCTTTAAAGATCTATTTAGAAGCAACAAAGAATTTTATACAAACCTCATCCTTGTTTGTCGTTTACTCTGGTAAGAGGAGAGGACAAAAAGCTATTGCTACCTCTCTTTCTTTCTGGCTGAAAAGCATTATCCGATTGGCTTATGAGACTGCCGGACGGCAGCCTCCTGAACGAATCACAGCTCACTCCACTAGGGCTGTGGCTTCCACATGGGCCTTCAAGAACGAGGCTTCTGTTAATCAGATATGTAAGGCAGCGACTTGGTCTTCTCTGCACACTTTTGCCAAATTTTACAAATTTGATATTTTTACTTCTTCGGAGGCTGTTTTTGGGAGAAAGGTTTTGCAAGCCGTGGTGCCTTCTGTTTAGGTAACCTGATTTGCTCCCTCCCTTCATCCGTGTCCTAAAGCTTTGGTATTGGTTCCCACAAGTAATGGATGACGCCGTGGACCGGACACACCAATGTTGGAGAAAACAGAATTTATGCTTACCTGACAAATTACTTTCTCCAACGGTGTGTCCGGTCCACGGCCTGCCCTGGTTTTTTAATCAGGTTTGAAATTTTTTTCTTTTTCTTTATATACTACAGTCACCACGGCACCCTATAGTTTCTCCTTTTTCTCCTAACCGTCGGTCGAATGACTGGGGGGCGGAGCCAGAGGGGGAGCTATATGAACAGCTCTTGCTGTGTGCTCTCCTTGCCTTTCCCTGTAGGGGAGGAGAATATCCCACAAGTAATGGATGACGCCGTGGACCGGACACACCGTTGGAGAAAGTAATTTGTCAGGTAAGCATAAATTCTGTTTTTATTCATATTTTCAAATATAAAGATTAGAATACAAGACATGGCTTATTACCTGTAAAGGAAAATAAAGATTCATTAGGATTCTAAAATAAACGTGAATGAGATAAGAAAGTAATGATGATTTCTTGCATACATTTTATTTTCTCAACCCCTTTAATAACTTGATGTTTACATTAATTTTTTAGAACTTTGTTTTATGAGATAATAAATATAGTTATGAAGGACATTAACATGAAAGAAGCCACTGTGTTTTGAAAAACAAAGACACCTGTATTTATGCCAATGTGTCTTCAAGTTTCTTTTGCTTTGCATTTTTCTTCATAAATGTAAAGAGTCCACAGCTGCATTCATTACTTTTGGGAAATAAGAATCTGGCCACCAGGAGGAGGCAAAGACACCCCAGCCAAAGGCTTAAATACTTCTCCCACTTCCCTCATCCCCCAGTCATTCTTTGCCTTTCGTCCTAGGAGGTTGGCAGAGAAGTGTCAGAATTTAATTTGTCTCTTATGGAGGGTAGTACTCTTCAACATGGAACGGGAGTTTTAAGTAATCCTGTCATCCTCTCACTGAGGGCTTGGTTGAAAGTTAGAGTCCAGAGATGCAGGAAGAGTCTTTCTGCGAAACCATCCCGACTCATGTTAACAGCTCCTAAGCAAACAGCGTTGTCTAACTTCTCTTCGCTTCACTGCCTGCTTTCTTCTCTCAAGTCCATGGCGGAGGCGAGGCTACTATCCGTCACACTTGAAGGGCCGTGTTCCTGTTCATTTTACTTCTTCATGAATGTACTGTAACTCATTTGTTCCTGCTAACTCGCATGATAACTACAGGGTCTCAGTGAGACTCCTTTAAGTGTCTTGGAATCAAGGGTTAATATCTCCTGAGGGGGACTATTAAACAGGGGGGTCACTCTCTGTTGCTTCCAATACCCTTGGAACCTTGAGTATTTCTTCCCACATGGTGGGAAAATTAGAGGGTTTAGCGCCTCTTTTCCGCCGGTCGCGACAGTGTTGCTTAGGAAATTGTCCTTTTTGGACTTGTTTCTTTAGTGGTTCTCTTCTTCATTGAGACCTCTTGATTGTCAGTTTCTCCTTGGGATGGGTCGCCTTCGGGGGACTTGGATTCCCTTCAGGAATTGGTTGTTCTTTTTTCGTGACTTTAGACAGTGAGGTCTTTTTGGGCTCCGGTTAGGGGTCCTTCCCACCATCCCGGTGGTATCCAAAGCCATGTTTTACTGTCCTCTGACTTTGAATCTGAGTTGATGTGGAGGGCTGATGTTGCTCTGTTCGGTGACTTGTCCTCTATGTTCCCCTTGTGTCTGGAGCTCGTGGCTAGCTGGACAGCTAGCTCAGCATTCTAATGCTTTGTGGCTACTCTGTACTGTAACACCCCGACGATTGCTAGTTCGATCCCCGGCGAGGTCTACTCAGCCTTTCCTCCTTTCGAGGTTGATAAAATGATTGGGGCGTTAGTCGCACTTTCGAGCATAATCCTATTAATGATGCTTGGACGTCTGTTAGCTCTAGTGTCCTTTCATGGCCCTGGCTCTTTGGAGTGTTGGGCTCCTGCAAGGGGTGGTCTCTTCCCTTTGGATCGGGACTTGCAAGGGCCTCTTGCTCTTGTTATCTGGTTTATTCTGGATTTTTCCCTGGGAAGTCTGTTTTTTTTATATATAAGACGGAGAATTTATGTACCTGGAAGATTGTTTAATCAAAACGTTTGTGGGGCCTGGGCTTCTTGTCCTGATCTTCCGGTTGTCGAGGCTTTGGCTCAGCATTTACTCTTTGAGGATCCCGCTGTGGGATGTTACTGGACCTTATGATCCTAGGACTGGCCAGGGGGTTCCAGTTTCCGGGGTGCATGGGTTTCGCCCTTGTTCTGGCTGTTCTATTTTACAACTTGGCCAGATTTGTTGAGAGCCGGGGCTCCTTGGGCCTTGTCTTGTGCGAACGATACGGTTCCCCTGGGACAGCCAACTACTGTGACCTGATGGTGGGCTTTCCTGCCTAACAAACGGAGGGTTTGCGGTTGCTCAGCTGTCACTTTTGCGCCTGTTTTGTGTGCTCGCACAATGGTGTTTTGAGGTTCTTCTGTGTTCATTAGTGAGGTGGCCTTGTGTCCTCTCGGTTCTTCCTACGACTTCCTGTCTTCTGGGTAGGTTTTTATCAATGCTCTTCTCTTCAGGGGGCTCTTTGTCCTCCTTATGGAGGTGTGGTTCGATTTTTGGAGGCCTCTCCTGTGTTCGGGAGGTTGGAACAGATGTTTATCTGGTTCGGGGACTGGTCTGCTCTTTGAGTTGTTCCTTTCCACCTGGGGAGCTGCTGGCTCCGCATTGAGACTTAGTCGGGTGGCCTTGCTAGATCTCCTTGGGTCTAATGCCTGCTCGTTTGTCTTTAGATTGAGGTGGCTGTGTCCATTCTTCCGCCCTTTTGGGGGCCGGTCTTGGGGTTCCTTAACTTCAGTTCTGGCATTGCTTGGGCTGGTCCGGCTAGGTGTAGGATCTAAGATCTGTTGCTTATCCTCAGGTCTTGGGGGTGCGGGTGGACCTTTTTATTAGAGGTTATGTGCCTCTTCCCCTTTGAGATCTGTGAGTAGGTCTGGCGGCCTCGATTGCCTGGAGTGTGTCCTCTGTCTTCGAGGTTGGGAAATCTGCTAGTTTATTTGGCCGCTTTTTCCCTACGGAGAGTTTTCTCTGTGTCTTCCCAGATGGCAGCGTGTTACTGGACTCGGGCTTTTATCTTCTGACTTTGCTACTTGTAATTTTTCTGTTTGCTCAGTCTCTGAGTTCTGACATTTTGAGGACTTTGTCTTCTGCTGTCTTTTCGGTGCTGTTGCATGATATTTGGGAGATGTTTCTTCTCCTTGGTGATGCCCGATTGCTTCTTGTGGTTTGGGCTTCGTCTCCTCTTGTTCTCGGGATCCATTTGGGTCTCTGTGGACTTGGCCTTCTTTTGAAGGGGGCTTTTTTCCTTTTTTGGGTATCCCTTTGGTTCACCCTTGTCCCCTCCCTTTTTGGGATTTTGGTACTGTACTAGTAGGGGCTGTGTGGGGACCGACTGCTGGGTGATGGCTCTCCTGGTGGAGTGTTGGCTCAGTGTGAGTCTGCTTTGCGGTCTCTAGTTATGCCTTCGGACTATCTGCGGGTCAATGTCCTTGGGGCCTTTTCCTTCTAGTTCTTTTGCCTGACTCCAACAAAGCAGGGATGGGTTGTGGTTATTTTTCAGGCCTGGTGCCCTCAGAATAGGCTGCCTATTGTACCCTCCCGTCTTTGCATTCAGTGTCCTCTATAGCTTGGGTATTGTTTTCCCAAAAGTAGTGAATGCAGCTGTGGACTCATTCCGTTTATGAAGAAAAACTTAAATTATGCTGACTTGATAATTTTCTTTTCTTCAGATGGAAAGAGTCCACAGCTCCCTACCCATATTTTTTCTGTGGTACGTCTCTTATTTTTTATTCTTCTTGCACCTTTTCACCCTGGTATTTCTTCTACCGTTCCTTGTTCCTCTGCAGAATGACTGGGGGATGAGGGAAGTGGGAGGAGTATTTAAGCCTTTAGCTGGGGTGTCTTTGCCGCCTCCTGGTGGCCAGGTTCTTATTTCCCAAAAGTAATGAATGCATCTGTGCACTCTTTTTCCATCGGAATAAAAGAAAATTATCAGGTAAGCATATTTTTTAAGTATTTTCCTTTAATTTCCTTTTTTCCCCCCTTTCAGGGAGGACGCTACAAGGAGAAGCATTAAATTACAGTGTAGAAACCCTAGCTATATTCATTCTTGCTCCTGTGATTGTGTTGATCGTTTTATCTGTTGTGGCTGTTTTGGTCTTCCGAAAAATTCAGCAGCGTCACATGGAGAGGCTTAGCACCCGAGATGCAGAATATGGAACTATAGATGGCCTCATTGCATCGAACGTTGGTGATAGCACACTTGCAGTATGTATCCAAGTGTCACATTTATGGGTTATGAGTTTTTTGTTATTAACATTAGGTTTGCTTAAAAATGCAATTAATCATTCACAGGGAGTAGGAAAAAGCAAGGAACAAACCAAACTTTTTTTAATATAAAATTTACCCTTTTTCATTTTTATAATGACCCTTCTACTTTTTTAAAGTTTTGTCTCAACCAGTAATCTTAAGGTGTTGGACACATAATATCAGAGTATAGATTTTATAAACTCAACATCTATACAAAATACTATAACTTTTTTTATGATAGGGAGCTTAGTGCTTCTTAAATTGTTATTGAGGCTAAGCTAATGTCTAATGCCACCATCTTCCCCTTTCAGGTAAATTTATTTTTTATTTGTGCAAAAAAAAAAAAAATAATCTAAATGGGAACAGTCAAGTCACTATTAAAGGGACAGTGTACACCAATTTTCATTTAACTGCATGTAATAGACACTACTATAAAGAATAATATGCTACTGATCTAAAAATCCAGTGTAAAACCTTTTAAAAATGTACGTAGAAGCTCCCAATTTAATACTGTCAATTAGTTAAGCCTGGGACACCCAATGAAAGGGGCTGATAGCAGAAGCTCCCCCTGCATATGAAAACTATACATTTTTACAAAAACACACCCAGATGGGCTATATAAATAGATCATCTACAAAACATTTATGCAAAGAAAAATCTAGTGTATAATGTTCATTTTTAAATTATAAGAATGTTAAAATAGACAAATGCTAATATGTCTGTTGGATATAAAGAGCACAATTCCAGGGTGGCATTTACCCCTCTCACCCCCTTAGGGCATCCATGATTATTGTTAAAAAAGGAAATGTTCATTGTGTGTTTATCTCCTTTGTATTTAAAAACCTATATGTAATTGTGTGTATGTATGTATATGTGTATATAGAGAGAATAACGTAACATGGCAGTCTGAAAAAAATGTATTGCTGAAATGTAAATTAAAAAGTTTCTTATTTTGTGAATTCTGCCCTCTTGTGGAAAGTTCAAGTATAATTAGAACAATGACTAGTATGACTGCTCTATATTAAATATTGCTTGCTCATTAAATAAGATCCACTTTCTTGCAAATTGACATGCTGTGCCATTTTTGTATTTTTACTACAATTTGGAAGCGCAGTACCTAGTGCAAGTTAATTTTTTTTTAAAAAACTTGTTAAAGGTCCTCTTTGCAATTTAGTCTTCTATATTTTATATATTTGATTAACCTTTCTTTAAATATTAAGTTACATTTTTTCAAAAGTTTAAATGTGCGGGGAGGTAAAATGGTTTCTGTTCTAATGTGATGCTATGAAGATAACGAAAGGACACCCAGTCTGCCCTTACCTGTCGCAACAAAAATGAGAACCAAGTAGCAAAATTGCTCCTACAGGCTGCTCCGCCCACCTCTAGCTCCATTACAAATGCCCACGTTCAGGCTGTACCTCTGTTCCTTGTCTGCAATGCCTCACATTTGCCTTTGTGACCCGCATCGACAGATGAGTCACCTTTTTTCTTTATTTCTGCTTCTAGCAGCAAGCTTGCTTCTGCGCCACTTGATTGGCTCCTCCAGCAGTCGGGTCCTGGTGCCACGGCACTGGCTGCACCACCAGTAGTTCCGTTCATGAGCAGGGACTAATCATTTAACATCTCCTTTTCCCAAATGTTTAGAAAGAACAAAAAAGCAAAGGTTATGTATCTATATGGATTGGGTTTACATGGTGTTTTATTTAGTATATGGTTCCTACCTGATAACAGATTGTACTGTCCTTGCAGTAGTTATGCTTATATTTTGTATTTTCATCAACCTCTATTTGTATGAAACTAAAGAGCTTCTCAGAAAAGTTAAGGTGCTCGCCACACATTTTAGATGCCAGATGTAAAATGCGCCAATGTTAAAATTTTAATGTATAGGATTTGTCATTTATTCCATATATTTGATCCTTCGGGTTTTGGAAAACTAGCCTAGTGTTACACCTTTTGGGAAAATTGCAATTGAGTGCTTACCACCCTTCTCTTTGTAACAGCATTTTGTCTTATGATTAAGTGTAGTTAGACTGTTGTGTGGTGTTCCAGTACATGCGTGTCATGAATACCTCTTGACTTTAGGATCTCAGGTGTTAATTTTTTTTTTTTTTTTTTTTTTGTGTCTTGTATTCCTGTGTCTATTTACATTGTCTTATCAGAACCATCTAAAAGACAAGTTCTTTTGGGATGAATGTTTTTTATTACCTACATCTGGAGAAGCAGATGTAAGGTGCAATCTGCTCTTTTCAGGGGAGTGATTTTTATGAGACAAAGATGTAAGCACAGAGTGACAGAAAACAGTGTCCCTATCAAGACACAAACCTTAGCCCAATTAGAGTTTAAAAACTAGGATATCTTAAGAATTTAAAAAAAAAAACTTATGTTACAGAATGACCAAATATGACAGACATACCATGCTTGGTATCAAAATAATCCTCATGATGTCACAACGGTATTGCTTATAATGGTAGGCATATTTATACATACATCACTAAAATTATAAGTTATCCTATAACTGTAGCCAGGGCCTGGAATTTGGGGTTTATGGCCTACCTTAAAAAAGGATGGCTACATTCCTTGCCCACTTTAGAAGGGGGTCTGATCAGAAACCTGGCCTCGGGAAAAAAAAATGTATTTAATGGTGAATTAAGCACCATTAATATGGTCATCCTACATGGACGGCTGTAAATAAAAATGGTAAGTGACCATCTTTCCTTGCAAAGCTCCCTTGGGACAGATATCTAAGCTTGTACAGTATTAGGGCATGTTGTATTTTCAAGCTTGAAAAAGCCCATTGTTCTACGTCCGAAACGCGTAGCAAACTACTGCAATACCACAAGGAATCTAGTCTTTCAAGACTAAAGAGTAACTACATTTGAGTTTTTGAACTTTAAAGTTACTGTACACCCAAAGTACACAAGCGGACAGAAGAAATTTGAGACAAGTACTGTAACCATCAAATTAATATCAGGACAAGTGGAACAACCCGCTTTACCTGCCACAAGAACACAGCGCAAATAGGAAAAAACACTGATCACCACCAAAATCACTAAAGACATTGGGGACCCTACTGCCTGTGAAGAATAACAAGCCAAAGCGGATAAACTTCTACCCGGATCTACAACCAGGCTCCAGTATCGGTGAAGAGACAGTAAGTAAAACACCATTGTACTTTTTACTACTGCACCTCTCCAGTCCGTAGAGCACTGGCAACACAAAGCCAAGCTTGCATGCAACAACACCATAAAGACTAAAAACGTCTCAATAACTCCACCGGTGGTTTAAAAATACTATTTTAGTTTACGCCAAATAAAAAATCTAATAGCTAGCTAATGTGTATATAGTCGGCCGACTACAGTACCCACACTTGTTTTATTACAGTATCCACACTTGTTTTATTTCTTATGATTTTAACTCTCTTGTTATACCATAATTTATGACTTGTATCTATATTCTCTGTTTTGTATCTTAAAAATATTTTTATAATTTAATGTTAATATTTTAATAATTGAATGTTAATATCTTAAACATTTCAATATATCAAATATACAAGGCAATATATATCAATACCCCAGTCATATTACATGAACATCCTTGACTATACCAATACTCTAGTTATACCACCTGACTAAACATTTGTACTGCTTGACAAAACAACTTATATACAAAAGACCGGTTTTAGTGTGACACTAGGTATTACAATATACTAGGTGCAACACTCTTATTAGTCTCTCACACTAAATATTTCATATCCACCAATTCTCATATATGTTTTTCATATTGTTATGTATCTTCAAATAATAAATTATTTTTAAATACATTTCTGAGTCCAATTATATATAGTTCATCAAGGTCTATTACCGACTATAGATATATTTCCTTTTTGGTTTAAGCATTTTTTTTGCGTCCTTCACTCCTAAACCCACCTCTCTCACCAGTCCATACAAAGATATTTTTTCTGGGGAAAATATTCTAGGAGTAAAAAAGGCTTACCAAATAATTTGGCAGCGCAGAAAAGTTTTTGAAACACCTCTTTCAGACATTACTAGCTGCCAAGGGGCCAGAGGGCAAAGTATCTCACCCCTGGTTTAAAAGGCACTGCAATGAAGGCTTTTACATGAACTGCCTCCAGAGTTTGATCAGGACTATGATGCAATTAAGGTTGCACTGCAGAGGGGTTATATTCACTCCTGAGGTTTACAGGAAGAAATTCTGGACTCTGCAGAGGGCTACATCAGAGAGTTACACTGCAGTTATTGGAAAATGGCATTTCAGCAATGGATCAGAGAGCTAAAGATTACCACCATGGAGGACCTGGAGGATCTGATGGTCAAGAACATATTCATGTAGCTGTGCTCAGCAGAAGTGCAGGAATAGGTGCTGGATCACAAGCCCAAAACAGCATTGGAAGCGAGTGAGCAGGCAGTTTTCTATATGGCAAACAGATCACAAGTGAATAGGAGAAAAGCCTTTGCTAAGCAGGCATCCAACTGGAAGGGTGTTACTGCACAAAAACTCATCACCAAGCCTGTTGTAACATCTTTTGCTTCAGCTTCCTCAGGGTGAGGGGGAGCTAGTACCACTTCCAGGCAGGGAGATACCCGCAGGTGTTTTGTTTGCAACACTGAGGGACATGTCAGCTCTATTTGCCCAGAGAAAATGAAATTGGCACAATTAGCTGGAGGAAGTCATCCCTTGGAATTACTAGCTTCTGTGTAGTTTGTTACCCAGTTGTGGGACACAAGCTAACACTCTAGGGCAAATGTGACATTTGTGCGTCCAAAGCTGGTGAGCTCTAAGTACATTATCCCTGGGAGGAATTTAGTAGTTAAAGGATTTGGGGGAGTACAAACTTTAGTGCCAATGACACGTGTATATCTTGATTGGGGAGCGGGGAGAAGTCTAAGAAATGTGGGGGGCATCTATCAATGTTCCCTCAGATGTATTACTGGGTACTGATCTGGGCAGGTTATTATCACTGTATGGGCCTGATAATTATAAATGTGGCCTAGAATAATTGGGCCCTGATGTGCAAAGGGCAGTGTGTGAAAACGGCTCTGGGACATGCTGACTGGGAGGGAGTGCAAGTGTGCAAAATGCTGTGCCTGAACGGGGAGTGTCTGTGCTGAGATGTAAAAATGTGAGAGGACTGTCTGACTGGCAGAGAGGACTAAATGACAGTAAGAATTAGTTGGTGCCAGAACTAGTGGGGTCCACAGTACTGAGTGACAATGTAAAGGGAAAGACTGACTGGGCGGAAGGGCAGATGGATGGTGTGTGTATGTGAGAAGGTGCCTGTCTGTACAGAGCCAGAGGGATCGAAAACCCTGAGTGAGGATGTGAAGGGGAAAACTGACTGTTAGGGAGGGCAGAGAGAGTGTAGACCAATCTGTGCCAGAATCCAGAGTAGTATGTGGGGGAGAATGGTACGAGATCTCCGTGAGGGACCCCCAGAATGATTATGAGCGAGTGTGGGTGACAGAGACTACAGTAAACTCAGTAGTGACCTAAAAGCAGGCTACACAGACAAGAGGGACAAGGATTGACTGATGATACAAAGGGTAGACATACAGAGAATTGTACTCACACAACAGTCCCATCCGGCAAATAACATTGGTATTAGTGCAGAGTTGGTGGGGCAGAGAGTTCTGGTACTTACATGAGACAGAACAAACTACAGGCTGCCAAAGCTTCCTTTTCACCAGCGGACAGTGCACCTCAGACCTCCAGCTGCACCTAAAGTCTTCTTAAAATGGCTTAGGTCACACAGAGGCAAGTCACACACAGGCAATCCTCTGGCAGCCTAACTCTATTAAAACAAGATGAATGGCTGGAACTTGTGCCTTTTTTTTACTAATTTTCAGGTTTTTAATCATGATAATAGGCCTCTTCCTTTTTTTCTGATAGGTTAGTTCTTTGAATATTCTGTCTTTTCAATGTAGTTGAAATAAGTTTTAGTATTATGGGGAAGCTTCCAGTATATCAAGGGGTCTGATTGTATCTTGTTTTTTATCCTTCATGGTCGGGAAAGTCTGGATGCTCTGTTGTCATTATAGCCTATGAACTAGGAAGCATTCCCCGCCTTTTTAATGGCTTATTTGCAGTGTTTTTTATAGTAAAGGTTTTATAGTAAAGGTTTTACTGAATATGGCGCAAGGAAGCTTCCAGGTACATTTTTGCAAGCGACATTCTATAGGATGCAAAAATAGGTACCGTAGTTTCTCCTAAGAATTATCTCTAGTTACTGTAAATTTTAACTGTACAGGAAGGGATGAGTCTTAAAGACGTATTTGATTTTTCTACAATCTTGAGTAAAAATGCTGCATTCTTTTATTCTAAATTCTGCACATCTCGGCAAAGCAGCAACAAACAGAAACCACATAACCTTTTCACACACATTTTCATCTTTTTTAAGATTTTTACCAGATTAAAAATTAATGTTACAAATACAAATGTGAGTAAACGGAAATGAATTAAGTTTAGTACAGTAAAATGTAAAGGAAAAAAGGCACAAAGAAAAGCAAACCCCCCTTATATATGATAGTATGCACCATTAGTAAAATTATATTGGGGGGTGTAAAATTCTGTCACATAAGTGAAAGAGGTTTATTTAAAACATCTTAAATTATTTAGCTTGTTGGTTCTCAATCCTGTACTCTTATAAAGGATCTTTGCATATCTGTTTTGTAGGACAGAGCTTTTTGGCTGAACCAGCTGTGCTCCATTTTGAAGTTATTGTTTTGATGGGTTTTGATAAAAAAAAATTAAGATGTAACTGAATTATTGTAATGTCGGACTATCTCTTTCAGATGTGGACATTTTACACCTTATTTGTATTTTTTAGGATCTGTTGGATCATTCCTGTACCTCTGGGAGTGGATCTGGGCTTCCTTTCTTGGTTCAAAGAACAGTTGCTCGTCAAATAACTCTCGCAGAGTGTGTTGGTTAGTATCAATGATTTACAGGTTCTGTACATCCCAGTATTATTTTTGTACTCCATTCTTCATCACTGAAAGGTTTTACGTAGTTTATGACTATCACTGTTGTAGTTAGTTGGGTTCAAGCATGAATTTATTTCTCCTGACCTGGTAGTTGAAGACACATGCATGTGGCACATTTGTTCTGAAGTCTGTCCTCAAGGTGCCATAGGCCTCAATTTTGTGATCGTCATAACTGAGCAGCGATTACTTAAAATAATAAAGAAAAACTGTAAATCATATGTGATCAGTCATAGTGTGTGGGAGACAGAGCGCTGAGATAAGGTCCCTTAAAGCTCTTAACTAAAGGATGGCTAGCCACCAAAAAAACAAAGATATATAAATAGGAGACATAAAGAGCGCCTAGTGAAAGGCTAGGGAATTAAGACTATAATATAATAATATTTATATGTGATATTAAATATAATGTAGTCTACATTTATTATATTCTTAATTCCCTAGCCTTTCACTAGGCGCTCTTTAGGTCTCCTATTTATATATGTGATTGGTCATTAGCATCTAATACTCGCGTGGTGTGTGTGTGTGTGTGTGTGTATATGTATGTATGTATATATATATATATATATATATATATATATATATATATATATATATATATATATATATATATATATATATATATATATATTTATTTATTTAACATGGATGATTGGCACCAGACATAATCAGACTTAGTCTATGCACACTTGCTGTTATAAGGACAGAGGCAAGCGTGCAGCAGTGCACAGAGGTATAATTGCTATTTATTAAACATCAAGAAAGAAAATGTGTAAAAACCTGAAATACCCTCCACTGATGACCTAAAAGTATACCATTACCTGGCACAATACTAATAAAATCATGAAATATAAAGATCAGTAAATGGCCACCAGCAATTGCTCAAAAACATAACATTTAATGAAAAAAGTATTAACAGAAATATTATATGAAAAATAACAACTAAATATTGCTATAAATAAGCGACCTAAGCGGTATATACAACACAATTCCACTGCAGATGGATAATATATATCACTCCAAGGGTACCCTTGATTTAAAAGTTTTATATTGGGAGCTCCCAAATGGAGAATAATATTGTTTCACCGGTATCGATATAAACACCATAGGAAGATTTTCCAAATATAGAGAATATCTCCTTCCACAGGATTCACGGAAAGTCCTTAGTTTCAGCCATATCCCAAATTAGTAAGCAAGCAAAATAATGCGGTTAATAGCAGTCTTCCCCCAGTAGGTAGATATACAGTCAGTCTTAAGCGCAAGCTAGAACATAGGCAGGGCAGGTAGCAAAAGCATATAGTTCTCACCCGTAATCATCAAGGGCTGGTGTTCCGTGTCACCGTAACAAGTGTCAAATATGCTACTCACCTAACCCTCCTGAACATATCCTGTCTATATATATTCATGATAATGTGTATATCTGTATGCATGTAATACACATATTCTTACACTAATACACTTATATAAATTAGCCCAAGGCTGTAGTTCCTTATCTCTTAAAGTTTGTGCTGGGCACATACAAAACCAATCATTCTCTAGCTTGGAAATTGTATATATTTTTTGCTTTAAATATCATCATTTTATCACTAATGAAATTAGGCAAATCTAGTCTATGAAACCCAACAATCCACAGTGTAGAGATAAAGACACTTTATATGAAAACAAATAGAGCTCAGATATTTTATAACTGAATCTATTCTTTCTTTATAACCCAACCCAATGGGATTTATGTGTGTGGTCCAAGTTTCCTTTTCTAAAGTGTGTTATCATTCAGTGGTGAGTAGCTTTTAAGAGCTCTGTATAGTCCCTCATAACAGCTATAAATCTGTCATCTGTACCTTTTTGTAGCAGGGGTTTAATAACAAGAGTGAAACTCGGTGTGCTTTACTATGATGTCATATTATGGGATTCCTGCATGCAGTGCTCCATTACACAATTTAAAGCACAGACGTTTGCAGGAATACTCTGGCATTGTCCTAAAAACATTGAAACACTAAATGTAATCACAGAGGTAAAAAGTATATGGAAAATTATTGTATAAAAAACATAGCTAATCCATTTATTACGTATTCCCAGTTTTGCATATCCAACACTGTTCTATTAATATACTTTTTACCTCTGATCACATTGTATCTAAGCCTCTGCAGACTGCCCCCTTATCTCAGTGCTTTTTACAAACTTGCATTTCAGCCAATTAGTGCTGACCCGTGAAATTAGCATATGAGCCTACCAAGGTTTAGCCTTTTAACAAAGAATAACAAAAGAACAAAGTAAATTTGATGATAAAAGAAAATTGGAAAGTTAAATTGTATGCCCATTTCTAAATCATGAAAGTTTTAACTTTGATTTGGCTGTCCCTTTTACAGGGTTGGTTATGCAAAACTGGGGAATGGGTGAAAAAGGGATTATCTGTTGTTTAAGACAAACTTTTTATAGTAGACTGTCCTTATAATGAAGCTATTTGTTTGTACTGTATGTATTCATGAACATACAGAAATAAAAGGAGACAGGGATAACATTTTCTTTTGGGTACATCACACCCTATAAAAAGAAAATAGTCTAAGTAATATAAAATGAATCCACTGCATACAGCAGCACAATCTTGTGTATGTGCACAGCTACATGTCCAAAACAGGTCAAAAGTATGTGGTTCAAGCATTCATTTTTGCCCCCCCCCCCTTTTTTAACAGACATTTTAAAAGTTTTAAAAAAATATGGAGTTGAACATTTAAAACTGAAACTGACATCAGCATAAGTATGTTAATTCCATGGGAAAGAAGCAGGGAGTCGCCAAGGCTTGCTACAGATTAAGCAATGGCATGGTGCAGACTTGTTTTATGACTCTGTACCTGCAAGGGTTTTCCCATTATGTAAAGCTCTGGTTTGTTAATGAGTGGCAGTTTATAAAATTCTTGGCAGAGACATTTAGGACTTCCCGACATGGAGTGATAATGTAAAATGCATTAGGGCCATCAATGCATTTAATGGTGGGGGTTAGTGCCAAGAGACTGATGAGAGCAAGCTCGCCATTAGTGCAGATTTTCAGCTGTTCTTATTAGACATTGAGCTGAATGGTTTTCACATATGTGGAATGGATTAGGTTAGATATCTACTAGATTGTTTTACCATACAAACTGCTGATATAGTTCACAGGGAAAGAAATGAGAACTTTATTTCCATTAAAAGACAAATAAGAATGAGTTAGTGTTTTGGCTGGGAAAGTTTGTTTTTTTAGAGATTTCTGGGTAGTTTCCGTTCTCATTTTTGCACTGCAGTGCACAAGGTCACAGGCATTAAAGGGCTAATTAACACAGTGATATTGTTTGAGTATTTTTGTAACTTTACCTATCAATATTTAAACAATTTAATATAAATTTAAAGGACACATTTCCATAATATTCTCATTCTACTCTTTACTTTTGAGTAAACCATGCTGTCTAGCATTTAGTTACTGTTTAACCCCTTCGCTACCAGGAATTTCAGAGTAGAACTTGCCCAAAATACTGGTTAATTTTTAGCATTTTTACCATCACTCCAAATTTTTCACAAATTTTGTATTTGTCACTGAAATTATTTACATACTGCTTGTGCAATTGTGACATAAATGATTGTAAAAGCTTCTCTGGGGTCACCGTTGTTCAGAAATCAGACATACGTGGCTTTGCCATAAGTTTTTGGTAATTAGAAGGCTACTAATTGCAGCTGTGCTCCACACTTCTATTATTCCCAATAATCAATGAAGAGGTTAATTGGGTATCTTATAACGTTAATTTTAGCAGTACTGTAGAGATTGCTCACCAGAAATCTCTCACCCCCTGATCCCTCCTAAACATCTCCGCCCCCCCCCCCAAAAAAAAACAAAAACAATAAACTCATCCCCACCATCTTAGATATTGGCAGGCATTATGCATTTTAGGGCTGCTTTATTATTATTTTATTTTTTTTCCAGCAGTGTAGTGATCCTCCTCAAGCCCCCCCCCCCCCCACCACCCCTGATCCCTCCCAAACAGCTTTCTAAGCCTCCACCTCCCACCAGTGGCAGCCATCTTTGGTACCTAATTTATTTTTTTTCTTTCCATTTTTATATATTTTTTTTAAATCTTTTCTGTAGTGTAGTGGTCCTCCTGGCGATCGTTACATACGAGATCCTCCATACCCTATTCTATCCCTTTTTCTGTAATGAAACTCCCCATCCCTCCCTCTCGCTTTTAACTTTTTTTTTTTCTTCTTTCTGCAGTGTAGGGCCTCTCTATCTTTCTCTCTATATCTGTCTCTACTTATCTCTATCTATCTATCTATCTATCTATCTATCTATCTATCTATATCTGTCTCTATCATTCGTTCTATATATATTTTCAATGTCTCTACTGTTTTTTGTATTGTTGAAATAAAATTTATTTTTTTTGTTTCCTCCCCCTCTCAAGGCAAAGGACGTTATGGAGAGGTTTGGCGAGGTCAGTGGCAGGGAGAAAGCGTGGCAGTAAAGATTTTTTCATCCCGTGATGAGAAGTCCTGGTTTCGAGAGACTGAACTCTATAATACAGTGCTACTACGACATGAAAATATACTTGGTAAGCAGTCTGCAGTGGTTGTTTCGCTTCTCAGCTAGTGTTTATATGCCGTATGTTTGAAAAGAGGGACTTAAACTGACTGGAGAT
This sequence comes from Bombina bombina, assembly GCF_027579735.1. Lineage (NCBI taxonomy): Eukaryota > Metazoa > Chordata > Amphibia > Anura > Bombinatoridae > Bombina > Bombina bombina. The sequence continues at coordinate 412,083,936 of NC_069499.1, read as the reverse complement.
GGCCCTCTGCACTGTTGTGAGTCAGAGGAAATTCTTTGTGTGCCCTTTGAGAACTCTGGTAAATGTTCAGATTGAGACAGTGCAGATTTAATTAGCAAAAGCCTGCCCTGCATTCTCAGCAGATGGCTATAGCTGATGGGAATGCAAGACAGCTACTTGTTTTAGTAACTGTTTGATAGCAACAGCAGTTCAACGGAAAAGTACCACTGCACAGCTAATAGGGCCTCATCAATGTTAAAGTGGCAGCCTAATCTGTAGGACTTTAAAGGGTTTATTGCAAATTAAATGGATAAATTCATTACTTAAACTCTAAAATTATTTTTTTAATATGGCTAATCATTTATTCGTTAGAACAGGGGTTTCCAACCTTTCGGACCTCAGGGACCACTAAACTCACAATTTTGAATACCATGGACCACTAACATGATTTTTTTTTTTTAAAAGGTACAAACCTCTATAATGTGTGTGTGTGTGTGTATATATATATATATATTTTTATATATATATTTTTTTTTATATATATATATATATATATAAAACAAAACAAGAAAGGCACTCTCCGTATTAACCACCAAACTTTACTTGAAGTTAAGTTTGGTGGTTAATACGGAGAGTGCCTTTCTTGTTTCATTTTTTTATATAAATATATATATATACACACACAATTGGAGAGCACTCGCACTTCTTAGGTCAACTTGCCAGGGTGCATGCAGGGAATGAATATCAATAAACAGATGGCTAGCACTCACTGGTCCTTTTACATATGTGCTTTTATTTGTAGCGTTTCGGGGACCGTATCCCCTTCCTCAGACAAAGAATACAAGTGAAATGCATTCCTTTATACAACCAACCAACCAATGAAACACAAATCCCTCCCCCTAGGTGAAAAAAAAAACGCCAAAAGGTTGTCATAGCAACCTCTCTAAACAACATACACACCCACACAGCTCACCCAATAGACAGGCAAGACAACATGTGACATCAGGACCACAACAGTTCTCATAAGATCCAATGTAAACAGAGCAAACGAATTTTACAAATTGCAAAACAGCAGAGAAGACCTTAATATGTTTTAGAAGTACCTGCACAGAGAAATCATGCTTTTAACACCATGGATACAGACTCACTTACACCAAGTAAATATGCCACATCCCACACAGTGTTATGTACAAGTATGTAGGCACCGTAGTGTCACCATTGCGATCCGCGCATTCACACTCACAAACGGGGAGGCCAATCATATGATCCACATTCAGGTATATATACAACATCATGTAAGTCAAGATAATATACAGTAATACGCATATTACACACCTTGTGTGTATATACATAAATACATACAGACATATACATGCACACATACTGTACATAACTAGTATAACCATAGCTGAGTTTACATTATGTATATATTTGCACATTTTTAAGAATTATTTTTTGGAATTAACTAACTGAATGACAGAACTGAGAGAATACTTCCAAATGACAGATGAAGGGTGAGTGCCAACTTTTGAGCTAAAAACAGAGAGGTAGAAAGTGGGGAAAAAAGAATTATGTTTAAAGGGACAGTCAAGTCTAAAAAAAAAAAAACTTTCATGATTCAAATAGGGCATGTATTTTTAAACAATTTTTTTTTTTAAAACAATTTTCAAATTTACTTTTATCACCAATTTTGCTTTGTTCTTTTGGTATTCATAGTTGAAAGCTAATTTCTTAGACCTTGAAGGCCGCCTCTAATCTAAATGCATTTTGACAGTTTTTCTCCACTAGAGGGCGTAAGTTCACGTGTTTCATATTGTTACGGTACCAACTGTATACCAAGGGTTAATACCAGATGAACAATGTCCTGCATACAGAATCAGCACTTCACAACCTTGATCAGTTCCCCTGCAAACATGAGACCAAGCTCCACATTTCAGGTTTAAAACAGGATAATAACTTTATTTGAAGGCAGCACACAGATTTATACAGGTTTTTGACCCCCCCACAGATGGGGGTTGAAAGAATGTTGTACATTAGATAAAAGGGAGAAGCGCCCTTGACATGATACAATAGAATTATATTACTTAAATACTTTACTTAGGCAGATAACAACTTAAACACATTTGGCTTGTCTTATCACCTAGCGTCTGTTCTCTGAGGGTGATTTAACAATGGCCTGTTTATTACTTAAATGTAATTATAGCACACAATAGCTGAGGCCAGAAAACCTGTCTTTAGAAATTAGATTCTTAAAGCTAAACACAGTTAACTCTTTCAGTCCTGACAGAAGGGTCTGTCACATAGCTCCCCCCTTGTGGAACACTCCGGCAGACCCGGCTTGACCCTTTTGCGGGTCAACCTGGGGATGACCGGACTAAGGGGTGGTAGGCATGTCAGTTTGCTGGGACAATCCATCTGTATTCCCGTTATGAGAGAGAATCCCTGTCTGTATAAATAAGGGTTCAACCTCTTCAGTGCCCCGACTAGGGCTAAACAGTCCTTCAAAATATCATCGGCTTCTTTACGTGGTTTTTGTACCTGCTCTTTATAGGTATCCACAATCCCTTCATACTGACATAGGGTGCCCTTGAGTTGCTGCACCTCACTATGAGCCAGCGTCAGCTTCTCCTCCAGTGTCACTAAGTTTGTCCTTAATGTTTCATGTTCCACTCTCAAGCTGGTGTTTTCTGCAGTCTGTCGGTGCAGCTTGTCTAGCAGAGATTCCTGTTCTAAACGTGCTTTTTCCTCTGCACTCCTCTTCTCTCCCGCTAGCACTGTTACATGATTATTTAACGTGACCATTTTATCCTCTACGTGACTCTTCTCCTTCATCAGCGCATTGTAACGTGACTCCCACATATCAATAGCGGATAGAGATTTACTGAGCTCAGCGTCCTGGGGCTTAGCAGCAGGGGGGTCAGTCTCTGCTGCACGGATCTGAGCACGGGTAGTCACAGGGTTAACATCAGCGGGACCCATGGGAGCATAGGCAGAAACAAGGGGGACCAAGGTATTTCCAAGGAGAACATCAGCTGGTAAATCCTTCATGACCCCCACATTCACAGGTCTAGCGCCCCCTCCCCAATCCAAATGCACCCTGGCAACAGGCAGGCGGAACACAGTGCCCCCTGCTACCCTCACAGCCACAGTGTCTCCTGTGTGCTGTTTCTCAGACACCAAGTTCTTTCGAAGCAAGGTCATGGTAGCACCAGTATCCCGTAGACCACTGACCTCCTTCCCATTCACTTTAACCAGTTGCCGGTTATTCCGGTGGGCAGCTTGCACAAGGTCTGCCTCATGTAGGATGCCCCAGCATTCTTGCGCCTCTACGTAGCGGGCCGCAGGCTGAGGGTTACGTGGGATTCCGCCGGCGGGTCTTCTCCAGGACTGTGCTTGGTTCGCTGCATTTAGGGGACACTCTGGTCTTTTGTGCCCTAGTTGCTTACATCTAAAGCACCGAATCGGTTGTGAGTAGCCCCGCGAATTGAACCAGGCTCTCTGAGGGTAGTTCGTGGCCCGAGACCGTGTGGTATAGCGGTGCGCTGGGGGTTGGTAACTGGCAGGTGCTGGGGTGACTGGGGGTCTGTACTCCACTCTGGCAGGGGGCTTAGTGGTAGCAGTGTCCAGTTTGCGGGCATCCGTATACTCATCTGCCAAGCGAGCCGCTTCATGCAGGGTGGAGGGTTTACGGTCCCGAACCCACTCTCTAACTCCTGCTGATAACTTGTCAAAGCAATGTTCCAACAGGAATAGCTGCAGCACCTCTTCCCCAGACACGGCTTGGCACCCCGCCATCCAGTGCGATGCTGTGCGGTGCACCTTATATGCCCACTCAACGTAGGAATCACCAGCCAATTTAACAGTGTCTCTGAACCGCCTCCGGTATGCCTCCGGTGTAACCGCATACCTGGAGAGCAGAGCCTCTTTTACAGTATTATAATCCCCGACTTCCTCATCTGGAATGGCCCGAAAAGCCTCACTGGCCCGGCCGGATAATTTTCCGGATAATATCATGACCCAGTCCTCTGCGGGTACCTGGTGTAGTGCACATTGCCTCTCAAAATCCGCAAGGTACCCATCAATCTCTCCTTCTGTTTCCAGGAAGTTTTTAAAAGCTGCAAAATTTACTTTTCTCTTTTCCACTGGGGTTCCTGTGACTTGGGCTGCTGCAGCGCCGCTTTGGCGAAGTAGGTTGGCCTCCACAGCTGCTATGACCCGGTCGATAATTTCCGCAGATGGGTTGGGGCCATAATATGCCAGTCTTATTTTAACTGCCCGATCAAAGCTTGCTTCTTCAGGGGTTCTGTCTGATATGCTGGGCCCATTGGTTCCTTCTGTCCCTGGTACTCTTTCCATCTTAGTCAGTATTGTAATAATCCCCCTCTTCCTGAGGTTACTGGCTTGTGTAGTTGCTCTTCTGGGCGATAAGGTTCATTCCGTCGCTTGCCACCAATGTTACGGTACCAACTGTATACCAAGGGTTAATACCAGATGAACAATGTCCTGCATACAGAATCAGCACTTCACAACCTTGATCAGTTTCCCTGCAAACATGAGACCAAGCTCCACATTTCAGGTTTAAAACAGGATAATAACTTTATTTGAAGGCAGCACACAGATTTATACAGGTTTTTGACCCCCCCACAGATGGGGGTTGAAAGAATGTTGTACATTAGATAAAAGGGAGAAGCGCCCTTGACATGATACAATAGAATTATATTACTTAAATACTTTACTTAGGCAGATAACAACTTAAACACATTTGGCTTGTCTTATCACCTAGCGTCTGTTCTCTGAGGGTGATTAAACAATGGCCTGTTTATTACTTAAATGTAATTATAGCACACAATAGCTGAGGCCAGAAAACCTGTCTTTAGAAATTAGATTCTTAAAGCTAAACACAGTTAACTCTTTCAGTCCTGACAGAAGGGTCTGTCACACATATAGATAACATTGAGCTCATGCACGTGAATTTACAGAGGAATGAGCACTGATTGTCTAAAATACAATTCTGTCAAAAGAACTGAAATAACTGGGCAATCTGCAGAGGCTTAGATACAAGATAATTACAGAGGTAAATCTAGTATAATTATAACTGTGTTGGTTATGCAAATCTGAGCAATGGGTAAATTAAGGGATTATCTATCTTTTAAAACAACAATAATTCTGGTGTTGACTGTCCCTTTAAAAGGACAACAAGACTTTCAAGTTACCTCCCCAGTTAGGAATTATTCAAAACTACTTATGATCATGGACAGACATTGGAGTTCTAAATTAAGTTTATATCAGAAAGCTCTCAATAAGGATGTGAGCTAATCACGACTTATGTTACTGGCAATTACTATAATACTGGTGGGATATGGCTGATCTGCTGGATGACAATTACTGGAATTCAGGTGGAAGGGCTTTGTGCGCGGGAAAATTTAGAATTTAATTAAATATTTAATTAAAAAGAAAATGGAGGGGAGGAAGACACACAGTGATGTAAGTCCATCTGAAGGAGTTAGAAAAACTACTACAAAGAGACAGGTAAAGGGAAAGAAAATAAATGAAGTATGAGAAAAAAAAATGTAAGATTTTTTTTTTTTTTTATATACTTTAATTACACTATTTCAAGCCAAGACTATACCAACCTCTACTGGCTTTAGAATGGAAGCATCTTCCTCTGAGCAGCCCGCCGAACGGGAGGAGTTAAACATACAATCTAGCTACGCAAATTGTGTAGTACTACGCAACGTGCGTAGGGTGATTGTAATTTAACTCCTCCGTCGGTTTTCACTAATGTCTAGCCAGGGGGGTGACACCATTAGAGGAGATTAATGCTTGATGGTGTCAAGGACCACCAGCATCTTTTCGTGGACCACCAGTGGTCCATGGACCACTGGTTGGCGACCGCTGCGTTGGAATAATCATTCATTTAAATTTAAAAAAAATCTCTTAAGTTTTTCCATGTAAGGGACAGTCTACAATATAATTTTTATTGTTTTAAAAGATAGATAATCCCTTTATTACCCATTCCCCAGTTTTGCATAATCAACACAGTTATATTAATATACTTTTTACCTCTGCGATTACCTTGTATCTAAGCATCTTCTGAAAGCCCCCTGATCACATGACATTTTATTATCTTTTGACTTGCATTTAGTACTGTGCTGTGCGAAATCTTTAACTCCATGGGCGTGAACACAACGTTATCTATATGGCCCATATGAACTAGCAGTCTCCTGTTGTGAAAAACAAATCCAAAATCATTTGATACGAGGCTGTCTATAGTGGCTTAGAAACAGGCAAATTTAGAGGTTTAAATGTTATAAAGTATATTAATATATCGATGTTGATTGTGCAAAGCTGGGGAATGGGTAGTAAAGGCGTTGTCTATCGTTACAAACAATAACAATTTTAGTGTAGACTGTCCCTTTAAGGTGCAAAGTAATCACGTTAAATTTTAAAGGGATAGAAAGGTCAAAATTGAAATGTGCATAAATGCATCTCAATTTGAAGAATAATTATTTTTGCAATATACTTCCATTAGCAAAAATGCTGCTAGTAAAAGTTATTTGTTTTTCTGCTGCATACGCACATATCCTGTGCACCAGTATTCAAGCTCAGAGAGCTGAAGATGGTGTGTATTATTTCTGTGAAGATTTAATTTGTGTCTTGCAAGCCACCACTGACTGAGAGGGTGGTGTGGTGTTTTAATACTGATGCACAAGCCCTCACAGCATATGTGTGTATGCCACAGAAAAAAACTTACTTTTCTGGAAACATTTTTGAATTTTACTGTCTCTTAAAGGGATATAAAACCCATTTTTTTTTCTTTCATTATTTAGATGGGGCATGCAACTTTCTAATTTACTCCTATTCATATTTCTTTGTTCTCTTTTTATCTTTATTTGAAAAAGCAATAATGTAAGAATATGAGCTGTCCCATTTTTGGTTCAGCATCTGGGTAGCACTAAATATAGCCACCAATCAGCAAGTGCTACACAGGTGCTGACCCAAAAATGGGCCGGCTCCTAAGCTTACATTCAAATAATGATACCAAGAGAATGAAGAACAATTTATAACAGGTAAATTTAGAAAGTTGCATAAAATTGCATGCTCTATCTGAATCATGATCATTTAATTTTGACTAGACTATTCCTTTAAGAGTCAGCACTCATTGCCTGAAATGCAAGTCTGACGAAAGATCTGAGATAAGGAGGCAGTCAGCAGAAGTTTAGATACAAGGTAATTACAGAGGTAAAAAATATATTTCTATAACAGTGTTGGTTATGCAAAACTGGTGAATGGTAAATAAAGGGATTATCTATCTTTTTAAACAATAACATTTTTGGTGTTTACTATCCCTTAAAAAAATTATCTCTCTGTCTCTCTGTCTCTCTGTCTCTCTGTCTCTCTGTCTCTCTGTCTCTCTGTCTCTCTGTCTCTCTGTCTCTCTGTCTCTCTGTCTCTCTGTCTCTCTGTCTCTCTGTCTCTCTGTCTCGCTGTCTCTCTGTCTCTCTGTCTCTCTGTCTCTCTGTCTCGCTGTCTCTCTGTCTCTCTGTCTCTCTGTCTCTCTATCTATATATATATATATATATATATATATATAATCTGAAATTGACTTTAACGGCAGAAGGTAAGGATTCGGTAGCTAAAAAATATGTACTATCTTAAAAATATAGGCTTAAGAGAGAATTTATTTATAACATGGTTGTCTGACCTTATCTGTCACCATACAGTATGTGTGTATGTATATATGTGTGTATGTATGTATATATATATATATATATATATATATATATATATATATATATATATATATATATATATATCCTATCTTCCTAACCTTTAGTTAGTAAGGTTCTGATTAAACGGAATCACTCCTGGATTTCTTTAGCCCTTCAATCTGTTTAATCCTTATTTTCAGGTTTTTTTTTTTTTGTTTTTTTTTTCCTCCAGTGTGTTCATTCTTTAGTTTTCTTTTGTCTTAGGAAGCTACACATTCCAGACGTGCATATTTTCTTGTGTATGTCTGCATGCTCAGACATTGGCTGAGCAAATCAAGTGATTGTTTCTTGTACTTCAATGTGTTGAGCCTCTAATTGTAAAATACAGTGCATCTTCTAGTAAAAACAAATCAATTAAATTGGGTGTATTTTACAGACGCCTGAGGCTTGTGTATTACATTTAGCGTGTTTTTGGCTTCTTTCTTTTATAAGTAGACACTTATTGTCTAGGCAGGCACCTTTACAGATGGCCTCTGCTTTTTAATAGGTGGATTACGATTAAAAACATAGAATATAAGTGTGTAAGACTGCTAAATGTGCCTCTGCTTGCAATTTATGTAATGTAATGCATTGAAAAACGCCAGACTAAGATATTAGGCTTAAATGTAGGATTACATGGTTGAGTTATAAAAACTTTGTTTCTTCTTGAGTGCTTTGAGTTCTGTCTTGTTGTTTATTATTATTTTCATACACTTGCCCATTGTCTATTTGTACGCTAGGTTTGTTTTGGCCCGCTACTTCCTTTTGATTAACCCTTTGCCTTCCAGAGAGCAGCAGGACATTCTGTAGAGAGAGCTCCCTCTGACATCTAAGGGGTTAAACATGTGGGCCATTCAAAGAAAGCGATTTTAGTTCTCTATCCCAAAAAGTACTAAACTAGTTTTAAAACTACTGTTTCTTTTTGTAGATTTGTTCACACTATACATTTTTAAGACCACATTAAAGTACAATATGATGACTCAACAGAGGTAATGGAGAAGTATTTAGCATAGTTAAAACCTGTCTCTACATGTGGTGTATGTCTGAAATCTGATTTCCCCTTCATTAAAACACATCATACTGTTTTGTTTTCAAACTGTCTTTGTACTAAAACTCAGTAAGAAAACGAAATCTTAATTGAACTGAATGTGATCTGGAGAGACTGATGTCTTTCTAAATTGTAAATGATTGTTTATAATACCATGAAAATTGATTTTACTTTTTATAGTTACATAGCCCTGTCATTATTCGGCAATTGTCATAACAATGACTATCAGCTACCTATTATATTGACTTTAGGGGATAAGGCGCACACTAACTCCCATAAACATCCACTAATACCCATAAAGAGAAAAATAATAAAACAACTTTGCTTTTAACAGGGAGATTTCATGCTATACCCTGTCTACTTGGTGACTTTAGTGTGTGCTAAATTCTTATTCCCAAAATATACACAAAAATGGGGCAAGTGTCCTCTTTCAAATGAGGGGTCATGTGCTCATGGTGGTTATATAGAAGTTTTTCTTGTGTGCAGCTGAATAAATGGGAGGAGCCCAATGTCTTATAACTTCATATTGTTTTTGACAGGGTGGATTTGATTTAAATCACTAGTCAGTAAGACTGCTTTTAAATCTATTTATTTAAATATGGTTTTAATTTTTTTGAAAAATAGCTTTTCAGATTATTTTCCAGTTATATTAGACCATTATTGATTTGGTTATATATTATTAGATATGCATAGATAGATCATTGAAATGAATGAAATTATTGGGAGGTGAACCATATCCAGTTTAATAGGTTAATCCATTTAAATTTGATCAAATTTTCAGCAGTACTTTATTGTAAGGAGAAAAATTATTACCTTAAAGGGCCATTATACACTCAGTTTTTCTTTGCATAAATGTTTTGTAGATGATCTATTTATAAAGCCCATAAAGTTTTTTTTATTTATTAAAATGTATAAATTTGCTTATTTTTAAGTAACATTGCTCTGATTTTCAGACTCCTAACCAAGCCCCAAAGTTTTATTTGAATACTGTCAGCTGCCTTCTCCAGCTTGCTCCTGTTTGTGTAAAGGGTCTTTTCATATGCAAAAGAAGGGGGAGGGGGGGGTAGTGTCTTATTTCCCACTTGCAGTGGGCTTTCCAACTACCTTTTCAACAGAGCTAAACTGAAAGCTTCTAAGTACGTTTTTAAACCATTTTATACTGGATTTTTATATCGGTATCTGTACATCTTATTCTTTATAGTAGTGTCTATTACATGCAGTTATATGAAAATGAGTGTATACTGTCCCTTTAATAATAACTATTGAAATATTTTTTAATGCTTGCCCCTCCCTCCTCACTGTTAGGTCCTTGTGCAGATCTATTCCATTTCAAACAATCTTCTATTCAGTGAGCTTCTTGAACCTTTGCATGGGTTGATTATGTGTACATAGATTTGCAGGGAAGAAATAGCATTAAAGGGACTGTAAAGTCAAAATTAAACTTTAATGTTTCAGAAAACATGCAATTTTCCTTCGTTTGATAGGGAGAGTCCACGGCTTCATTCCTTACTGTTGGGAAATACAACACCTGGCCACCAGGAGGAGGCAAAGACACACCGGCCAAAGGCTTAAATATCCCTCCCACTTCCTCATTATTACAGTCATTCTTTGCCTTTTGTCACGATAGGAGGTGGCAGAGAAGTGTCAGAGAGTCCTGAAAAAAAGGGTATCTGCCCTTCGAGATAGAACTGGAGTTTTAAGTAGTCATGTCAACCTCTCAGTGAGAGTATTTATGAAAGTTAGAGTCTGGAGATGCAGGGAAAGTTTTTCTGCAAAAAAATCCTGACTACTGCTAACAGCTCCTAAGCAATCAGTGTTTACGAGTTTCACTGCTTGCTTTCTCTCACTCAAGTCCATGTCAGGAGTTCTGCTATAAGACTGTCACACTTGAGAGGCTGTGTTTTGTTCCACAGCATGGATCCTGGAGGTAAGAGCGTTTTAATTTTTTACACATAAAACGCTATAACAGGTTCACAGTGTGGATCCTTTATACCTTGATAGGATTCAGGGTTAATATCTGAGGGGTGTTTATTGAACAGTTGGGCTTATAGACTGTGTTTTTGGCTGGAACAAACAGGTTTTACTTTCGTTTTTGAAAGTGTTGCACAGCTCCTTAACTTGCTGTATTTTTCATAGCATGTGGTCTATGTTCATTTCCTCCATTCCGGCTGAGACTTCAACCTGAGGAGAGCGTTTCCTCTTTTAACTGTCTGGGTCTAGAAGGTGGTGAGTGGCCCAGCCATTGGGAATATATATATATATATATATATATATATATATATATATATATATATATATATATATATATAAATATTATTTATTTATAATATTTGTGTCCTTCTGTGGGTATAACCTGAGCTATGGAGGACCCTGACATGTTAGAAGGTATTTCTTCTGTACTAAATCATACCTGTTTATATTGTGAAGAGTCCGTGGTTTCCCGCCCACTCAATTTATGTTCTGCATGCCTTAACACCGTTATAAAGTCTAAGAAGCGAGCAAGCCTGCTAAGGCTATTAGTCCCCCTGAGCCGTCTACCTCTCAGGACTCAGCGTCCCGTTAGATTACTACCCTTGCTAAAGTATCCACTCTACATGCAGTTCCCCGTGGCACATCTTATTCTCCATCCGGAAGGGACCTTCTTCCTGCGGACTTTGAGGCGCAGTTACAAACGGCAGTGTCTGCGGCCCTCAGTGCATTACCTTGTTCTAACAAACGCAAGAGAAAGGTTAAACATAGCTCTCCTGACCTGGAGTCATCTAAATATTTATCGGATTAAGCTACTATGTCCCAGTTATCCGATGATGAGTTAACCTCTGTAGCTTCAGAAGGTGAACTTTCGGGGTCGGAGTCTTTAGCGTCTAAGTCTCCTGCTGTGGAGGAACCTTCCTTTAGATTTAAAATTGAACACTTGCATTTTTTTATTAAAGGAGGTTCTGTCTACGTTAGAGGTTTCCGGAGGCCGCACTGACTGAAGAACCTATGATACCTAAATTAGACAGAATTTCCGAAGACGGGAAAGCTCATTTGACTTTTCCCGTGTCTGTTAAAATGGCAAATATTTTTAACAACAAATGGGAAAGAATTGGATCTTCCTTTTTCCCCTCATCTACTTTTTAAAAAAGTTTTTCCCGGTCCCCGACTCTCAACTGGATTTGTGGGGCTTCATTCCTAAGGTGGATGGTGCTATCTCTACGCTTGCTAAACATATTACTATACCTCTTGAGGATAGTTCTTCGTTCAGAGAGCCAATGGATAAGAAAATGGAAACCTTTCTGAGAAAGATGTTTCAACATACAGGATTTTTATTTCAACAGGAGGCTGCAGTTACCGCGGTTGCCGGAGCAGCTAACTACTGATGCGACTCTTTGTCTGAACTCACTGAGGTGGAGTATCCCCTCGAGGATATTTAAGACAGATTTAAAGCTCTGAGAATTGCTAATTCTTTTATCTGTGATGCAAACATGCAAATTATTCGCCTAAATGCAAAGGCCTCTGGCTTTGCGGTCCTAGCCCGCCTGGCGCTCTGGTTGAAGTCTTGGTCTGCGGATATGACTTCTAAGTCCAGACTCCTTTTCTTTTCCCTTCAAGGGAAAGATTTTATTTGGTCCAGGCCTCAACTCCATTATTTCTACGGTTACCGGAGGCAAGGGTGCCTTCCTACCGCAAGATAAGAACAAGTTTAAGGGACGACAATCTTCTAATTTGGGTTCCTTACATTCTGACAAATCCCAACGACAACAATTTTCCTCCTAGCCCGAGCAACCCAAGAGTACTTGGAAGCCGGCTCAGTCCTGGAATAATTCCAAGCAGAATAAGAAGCCCGCCAAAAACAAATCGGCATGAAGGGGCTCAGACTGTCATTTTTTTCAGACACTTGGTTCAGGGACGTACAGGATCCGTGGGTCCTGGAGGTCTTACACAGGGATACAAGATAGACTTCAAATCTCATCCGCCCAGGGGCAGATTCCAACTCTTGAACCTGTCTACAGACCAGAAAAGAGGGATGTCTTTCTAGGGTGCGTTCGGGACCTATTATCCTTACGAGTTGTTGTCCTGGTGCCTATCGAAGAAAGAGGTTTGGGGTTTTATTCAAACCTTTTTGTGGTCCTAAAGAAGGAGGGAACTTTCCGCCCAATTCTGGACCTAAAGTGCTTAAACAAATTTCTCAGTGTCCCTTCCTTCAAGATGGAGACGATAAGGTCCATCCTTCCTTTAGTTCAGGAAAGCCAGTTTATGACCACTATAGATCTGAAGGACGCTTGCCTTCATGTTCCAATCCACAGGGAACACTTTCCGTTCCTGAGATTTGCATTCCTGGACCAGCACTTCCAGTTCATTGCCCTTCTGTTTGGCCTAGCTACTGCTCCAAGAATACTTATGAAGGCTCTGGGGGCTCTTTTAGCCATTGCCAGAACTCAGGGTATTACAGTAGCCCCATACTTGGACGATATTCTGGTGCAAGCATCATCTTGTCGTCTTACGGAAGAATACTCAGAATCCCTTCTCAGTCTTCTTCGATCACATGGATGGAAGATAAACTTGGAAAAGAGTTCTCTTATCCCAAGTACCAGGGTGGAATTCCTGGGTGCTATAATAGACTCAATATCCATGAGGATATTTCTAACAGACCAGAGACTTTGCAAGCTAACCTCAGCATGTCTTGCCCCCTGGACCTCCTTGAGTTCCTCTGTGACTGTGTGAGTGTATGGAGGCGATTGGTTTCATGGTGTTCTGCATGGACATCATTCCATCATTGTCAGGTTCCGTTTTAGACCTTTACAATGCATGTTGAGACAGTGGAACAGCGATCATTCTGATCTGTCTTTACAGATTGTATTAGACAGCTGGTCGAGAGAATCACTCTCTTGGTGGCTCTGTCCAGATCATCTGTCCCGAGGGACGTGCTTCCTAAGACCATCCTGGGAGATTTTGACTAAGGACACAAGCCTATCCGGATGGGGAGCCAGGAAGGCACAGGGGTTGTGGACTCGGGAGGAGTCCTCCTTCCTGATCAATTTTGGAACTACGGGCAATCTTTAATGCCTTGAAGGCTTGGCCACTTCTGGGTTCGTCCCAGTTTATCAGATTCCAATCAGACAATATATCCTCAGTGACTTGCATCAACCGTCAGGGGGGAACGAGAAGTTCCTTGGCGATGAAGAAAGTATCTTAGATTCTGGAGTGGGCGGAGGCCCACAGCTGTTAGCTGTCAGCAATCCACATTCCGGGTGTGGACAACTGGGAGGCGGATTTTTTCAGCAGGCAATCCTTCCACCCAGGGGAATGGTCTCTCCATCCCAAGGTGTTTGCAGAGATATGCAGCAAGTGGGGGATTCCGCAGACAGATCTCATGGCGTCCCGTCACAATACCAAGCTACCCTGGTACGGGTCGAGGGACCCCCAAGTGGATCTAATAGATGCACTAGCAGTGCCCTAGAGGTTTCAAACTCATAAATCTATTTCCTCCATTACCGCTTCTTCCTCGAGTGGTGGCCCACATCAAGCAGGAGCGGGTATCCGTAATCCTGATTGCTCCATCGTGGCTGCGAAGGACGTGGTTCGCGGATTTAGTGGGGATGTCCTCATCTCTTCCGTGGAAGTTACCTTGTCGCAGAGGTCTGCTGTTAGATTCTCTGAGGCTGACTGCGTAGAGATTTAACACTTAGTCTTAGCAAAGAGAAGTTTCTCTAAAAGTGTCATTGATACTCTTATTCATGCTTGTTTCCTTAGGCAAACGGCTAGTTGAGCTGAGAAACGCGTTGCAATCTGTTACAACATTTGTTTTTATATTGAATTGGGTGAAGCTCAACACCCTTTCTTTTTATCATCTTTTTAAATAAATATATGTTGCATTATTTGGAAGCCTGAGCCTGTTTTATCTACCACATCACCTGGAATCCCTGGATCCCAACATCCTATTGCAGGATCAGTGTCGCTGTGTCACTGTGATTTCCCAGCTTGCTACACTTAGCACACTTGGTGCTGCTCTCTTTGTGAGTATTATTTCAGTACAAGATCTGCTTCACTCTATCACCATCCCAGTGTTGCACTAGGAGGCGCCCTCTTTCTTTGGGATTATTTTCACAGATTCCTGTTTATTGCTGATTATCCATGAGGAGCTGCTCACATTGATCCGAATTGATCTGAATTGGTTCCACTTGGACTATCAGATATAGATGAATCACAATCGTTTATGAATACATCTGGAAAACTTTGAACACCTGAACTTGTGTCATAAGTTCTCACAAAGACTCAGTTAAGATATTTTTAAGATGCATTCTTATAATTGGTTATTTCAATTTTTTGGTTGCATTTTATGTGATTTATTTATATGCATTTAATGTGACTTATTTATATGCATTATATTATTATAGGTTATTGCATAATTATAAGCTTACTATAGCTACACCATACTTATAGTCACATCCACATTGGATGGTTTTACATATCCTCATATCCACTAATCCATTGGTATTACTATAGCGCCCCCTAGGGTTGGACACGTTAGTGTTACAACAGTTGTGTGCATTATTGCCCAAGAGGCTGACTGAGCTTCCAGACGTTCAGTCATTTGTTAAGGCTCTGATTAGGATCAAACCTGTGTTTAGATCTGGGGCTCATCATTGGAGCCTAAATCTTGTTCTTTGTGTTTTATAACAGGCTCCATTTGAGCCTCTGCATTCCGTTGACATTAAATTGTTATCTTGGAAGGTTCTCTTTTTAATGTCTATTGCCTCTGTGCGCAGAGTTTCTGAGATCTCTGATTTGCGATGTGAGCTCCCTTATCTGATTTTTCATGCAGACAAGGCAGTTTTACGTACTAAATAAGGTTTTCCTCCTAAGGTTCCTTCCTTGTGTCCTAATCCTCCTCCATCGAAGGAACGTTTACTTCACCATTTGGATGTGGTTCACGCCTTGAAGTTCTTTCTTCAGGCTACTAAGGAGTTTAGACAATCTTCCTCTTTGCTTGTTGTCTATTCTGGGAAGCGTAAGGGGCAGAAGGCTACTTCGACTTCCCTATCTTTTTGCTTAAGGAGTGTCATCCGCTTAGCTTACGAGACAGACGGACATCATCCTCCTGAGAGGATAACCGCTCATTCCTCTATGGATCAGATTTGTAAGGCGGCTACCTGGTACTCACATACTTTTTCTAATTTTTACTAGTTTGATGTTTTTCCTCGGCTGAAGCAGCTTTCGGGAGAAAATTTTTGCAGGCTGTGGTGCCCTCAAAATAGGGTCTGCCTCTTTCTTTTTGTTCCCTTCCATTATTCATTCAGTGTCCTCTGGAGCTTGGGTATAGTTTCCCCAACCATAAGGAATGAAGCCGTGGACTCTCCCTATCTTAGGAAGGAAAACATAATTTATGCTTACCAGATAAATTCCTTTTCTTCCGAATAGGGAGAGTCCACGGCCCCCCGTCCGTTTTTTCTTGTCTAAGGGCGGCCTCCTATTATTTATCTTCTGGCACCATTTATACCCTGTTATTTCTCCTACATTTCCTTGTTCCCTCGGCAGAATGACTGGGGTAATGAGGAAGTGGGAGGGATATTTAAGCTTTTGACTGGGGTGTCTTTGCCTCCCCCTGGTGGCCAGGTGTTGTATTTCCCATCAGTAAGGAATGAAGCCGTGGACTCTCCCTATCCGGAAGGAAAGGAATTTATCTGGTAAGCATAAATTATGTTTTTAACAATTTCCAATTAACTTCTCTTATCTAATTTTGTTTTCTTGGTATCCATTATTGAAAAGCATACATAAGTAGGGTCAATAGCAATGCTCTAATGTGAGCTAGATTCACCCAGTAGAGTATTAATCCCCTTCAACAAAGAGTAACGATAGAATGAAGCAAATTTGATAATAGAAGTAAATCTGAAAATTGTATGCCCTTTATGAAACACAATAGTTTTCTTTCATGATTATGTCATGTAGATTTTTACTCAAAAAGCATTTTTAAATAAAAATCCTATTTAAATAAAAAAAAAATTAAATCTGATTTAAATCAAATTTTTATTTTATTTTTTAATATTATTGATATTTATGCACCCTGTTTTTCTTCTGTTATGTGTGATCAGTCCACGGGTCATCATTACTTCTGGGATATAACTCCTCCCCAACAGGAAATGCAAGAGGATTCACCCAGCAGAGCTGCATATAGCTCCTCCCCTCTACGTCACTCCCAGTCATTCTCTTGCACCCAACGACTAGATAGGATGTGTGAGAGGACTATGGTGATTATACTTAGTTTTTATAACTTCAATCAAAAGTTTGTTATTTTACAATAGCACCGGAGCGTGTTATTGCCTCTCTGGCAGAGTTTGAAGAAGAATCTACCAGAGTTTTTACTATGATTTTAACCGGAGTAGTTAAGATCATATTGCTGTTTCTCGGCCATCTGAGGGAGGTAAAAGCTTCAGATCAGGGGACAGCGGGCAGATGAATCTGCATTGAGGTATGTAGCAGTTTTTATTTTCTGAATGGAATTGATGAGAAAATCCTGCCATACCGTTATAATGACATGTATGTATACTCTACACTTCAGTATTCTGGGGATGGTACTTCACTGGAATTACTCTGTAAAAAGTACATTAAACCTTTTAATAGGTATTTATTATGTTAAACGTTTTTGCTGGAATGTAGAATCGTTTGCATTTTCTGAGGTACTGAGTGAATAAATGTTTGGGCATTATTTTTCCACTTGGCAGTTGCTTGTTTTAATTGTGACAGTTTCGTTTCTCTCTCACTGCTGTGTGTGAGGGGGAGGGGCCGTTTTTGGCGCTCTTTGCTACGCATCAAAAATTTCCAGTCAGTTACTCTTGTATTTCCTGCATGATCCGGTTCATCTCTAACAGAACTCAGGGGTCTTCAAACTTCTTTGAAGGGAGGTAGATTCTCTCAGCAGAGCTGTGAGACTTATATATTGACTGTGATTAAAAACGTTGCTCTCTTATTTTTACGTTTCAAATTTAATTATTGTTACTTTACTAATGGGAACAAACCTTTGCTAAAAGTTGTGTTGTTTTCAAGGATTGATGCTATAACAGTTTTTCAGTTCATTATTTCAACTGTCATTTAATCGTTTAGTGCTTCTTTGAGGCACAGTACGTTTTTGTTAAATAAGATTGTAACCAAGTTGCAAGTTTATTTGCTAGTGTGTTAAACATGTCTGATTCAGAGGAAGATACCTGTGTCATTTGTTCCAATGCCAAGGTGGAGCCCAATAGAAATTTATGTACTAACTGTATTGATGCTACTTTAAATAAAAGCCAATCTGTACAAATTGAACAAATTTCACCAAACAGCGAGGGGAGAGTTATGCCGACTAACTCGCCTCACGTGTCAGTACCTGCATCTCCCGCCCGGGAGGTGCGTGATATTGTGACGCCTAGTACATCTGGGCGGCCATTACAGATAACATTACAAGATATGGCTACTGTTATGACTGAAGTTTTGGCTAAATTACCAGAACTAAGGGGCAAGCGTGATCACTCTGGGGTGAGAACAGAGTGCGCTGATAATACTAGAGCCATGTCTGATACTGCGTCACAGCTTGCAGAGCATGAGGACGGAGAGCTTCATTCTGTGGGTGACGGTTCTGATCCAAACAGATTGGATTCAGATATTTCAAATTTTAAATTTAAATTGGAGAACCTCCGTGTATTACTAGGGGAGGTTTTAGCGGCTCTTAATGATTGTAACACTGTTGCAATACCAGAGAAATTGTGTAGGTTGGATAAATACTTTGCGGTACCGGCGAGTACTGACGTTTTTCCTATACCTAAGAGACTAACTGAAATTGTTACTAAGGAGTGGGATAGACCCGGTGTGCCGTTCTCACCCCCTCCAATATTTAGAAAGATGTTTCCAATAGACGCCACCACACGGGACTTATGGCAAACGGTCCCTAAGGTGGAGGGAGCAGTTTCTACTTTAGCTAAGCGTACCACTATCCCGGTGGAGGATAGCTGTGCTTTTTCAGATCCAATGGATAAAAAATTAGAGGGTTACCTTAAGAAAATGTTTGTTCAACAAGGTTTTATATTGCAACCCCTTGCATGCATCGCGCCGATTACGGCTGCGGCAGCATTTTGGATGGAGTCTCTGGAAGAGAACCTTAGTTCAGCTACGCTGGACGACATTACGGACAGGCTTAGAGTCCTTAAACTAGCTAATTCATTCATTTCGGAGGCCGTAGTACATTTAACCAAACTTACGGCTAAGAACTCAGGATTCGCCATTCAGGCACGTAGGGCGCTGTGGCTAAAATCCTGGTCAGCTGATGTAACTTCTAAGTCCAAATTACTTAATATACCTTTCAAAGGGCAAACTTTATTTGGGCCCGGTTTGAAAGAAATTATCGCTGACATTACAGGAGGTAAGGGCCACGCCCTGCCTCAAGACAAAGCCAAAGCTAAGGCTAGACAGTCTAATTTTCGTTCCTTTCGGAATTTCAAAGCAGGAGCAGCACCAACTTCCACTGCACCAAAACAGGAAGGAGCCGTTGCTCGTTACAGACAAGGCTGGAAACCTAACCAGTCCTGGAACAAGGGCAAGCAGGCCAGGAAACCTGCTGCTGCCCCTAAGACAGCATGAATCGAGGGCCCCCGATCCCGGACCGGATCTAGTGGGAGGCAGACTCTCTCTCTTCGCCCAGGCTTGGGCAAGAGATGTTCAGGATCCCTGGGCGCTAGAGATCATATCTCAGGGATACCTTCTAGACTTCAAATTCTCTCCCCCAAGAGGGAGATTTCATCTGTCAAGGTTGTCAACAAACCAGATAAAGAAAGAAGCGTTTCTACGCTGTGTACAAGATCTGTTATTAATGGGAGTGATCCATCCGGTTCCGCGGTCGGAACAAGGACAAGGGTTTTACTCAAACCTGTTTGTGGTTCCCAAAAAAGAGGGAACTTTCAGGCCAATCTTGGATTTAAAGATCCTAAACAAATTCCTAAGAGTTCCATCGTTCAAAATGGAAACTATTCGGACAATCTTACCCATGATCCAAAAGGGTCAGTACATGACCACAGTGGATTTAAAGGATGCTTACCTTCACATACCGATTCACAAAGATCATTACCGGTATCTAAGGTTTGCCTTCTTAGACAGGCATTACCAGTTTGTAGCTCTTCCATTCGGATTGGCTACGGCTCCAAGAATCTTCACAAAGGTTCTGGGTGCCCTTCTGGCGGTACTAAGACCGCGAGGAATTTCGGTAGCTCCGTACCTAGACGACATTCTGATACAAGCTTCAAGCTTTCAAACTGCCAAGTCTCATACAGAGTTAGTTCTGGCATTTCTAAGGTCGCATGGATGGAAAGTGAACGTAAAGAAGAGTTCTCTCTTTCCTCTCACAAGAGTTCCATTCTTGGGGACTCTTATAGATTCTGTAGAAATGAAGATTTATCTGACAGAAGACAGATTAACAAAGCTTCTAAATGTATGCCGTGTCCTTCATTCCATTCAACTCCCGTCAGTAGCTCAATGCATGGAGGTGATCGGCTTAATGGTAGCAGCAATGGACATAGTACCCTTTGCACGTCTACATCTCAGACCGCTGCAATTGTGCATGCTGAGTCAGTGGAATGGGGATTACTCAGACTTGTCCCCTACTCTGAATCTGGATCAAGAGACCAGAAACTCTCTTCTATGGTGGCTTTCTCGGCCACATCTGTCCAGGGGGATGCCATTCAGCAGGCCGGACTGGACAATTGTAACAACAGACGCCAGCCTACTAGGTTGGGGCGCTGTCTGGAATTCTCTGAAGGCTCAGGGACAATGGAATCAGGAGGAAAGTCTCCTACCAATAAACATTCTGGAATTGAGAGCAGTTCTCAATGCCCTTCTGGCTTGGCCCCAGTTAAAAACTCGGGGGTTCATCAGGTTTCAGTCGGACAACATCACGACTGTAGCTTACATCAACCATCAAGGAGGGACAAGAAGCTCCCTAGCAATGATGGAAGTATCAAAGATAATTCGCTGGGCAGAGTCTCACTCTTGCCACCTGTCAGCAATCCACATCCCGGGAGTGGAGAACTGGGAGGCGGATTTCTTGAGTCGCCAGACTTTTCATCCGGGGGAGTGGGAACTTCATCCGGAGGTCTTGCCCAAATACTTTGACGTTGGGGCAAACCAGAGATAGATCTCATGGCGTCTCGCCAGAACGCCAAACTTCCTCGCTACGGGTCCAGATCCAGGGATCCGGGAGCGGTTCTGATAGATGCTTTGACAGCACCTTGGAACTTCGGGATGGCTTATGTGTTTCCACCCTTCCCGCTGCTTCCTCGATTGATTGCCAAAATCAAACAGGAGAGAGCATCAGTGATTCTAATAGCGCCTGCATGGCCACGCAGGACTTGGTATGCAGATCTAGTGGACATGTCATCCTGTCCACCTTGGTCTCTACCTCTAAGACAGGACCTTCTGATACAGGGTCCATTCAAACATCAAAATCTAACTTCTCTGAAGCTGACTGCTTGGAAATTGAACGCTTGATTTTATCAAAACGTGGTTTTTCTGAGTCGGTTATTGATACCCTGATACAGGCTAGGAAGCCTGTTACCAGAAGGATTTACCATAAGATATGGCGTAAATACCTATACTGGTGCGAATCCAAAGGTTACTCCTGGAGTAAGGTTAGGATTCCTAGGATATTGTCCTTTCTACAAGAAGGTTTAGAAAAGGGTTTATCGGCTAGTTCATTAAAGGGACAGATCTCAGCTCTGTCCATCTTGTTGCACAGGCGTCTGTCAGAAAATCCAGACGTCCAGGCCTTTTGTCAGGCTTTAGCTAGAATCTAGCCTGTGTTTAAAACTGTTGCTCCGCCATGGAGTTTAAACCTTGTTCTTAACGTTCTACAAGGAGTTCCGTTTGAACCCCTTCATTCCATTGATATAAAGTTGTTATCTTGGAAAGTGTTATTTTTAATGGCTATTTCTTCGGCTCGGAGAGTCTCTGAGTTATCAGCTTTACATTGTGATTCTCCTTATTTGATTTTTCATTCAGATAAGGTAGTTCTGCGTACTAAACCTGGGTTCTTACCTAAGGTAGTCACTAACAGGAACATCAATCAAGAGATCGTGGTTCCTTCCCTGTGCCCGAATCCTTCTTCAAAGAAGGAACGTCTTCTACACAATCTGGATGTAGTTCGTGCCCTCAAGTTCTACTTGCAGGCAACTAAGGATTTTCGACAAACATCTTCCCTGTTTGTCGTGTACTCTGGTCAGAGGAGAGGTCATAAGGCTTCGGCTACCTCTCTCTCCTTCTGGCTTCGTAGCATAATTCGTTTAGCCTATGAGACTGCTGGACAGCAGCCTCCTGAAAGAATTACAGCTCATTCTACTAGAGCTGTGGCTTCCACTTGGGCCTTTAAGAATGAGGCCTCTGTTGAACAGATTTGCAAGGCTGCAACTTGGTCTTCGCTTCATACTTTTTCCAAATTTTACAAATTTGACACTTTTGCTTCTTCGGAGGCTATTTTTGGGAGAAAGGTTCTTCAGGCAGTGGTTCCTTCTGTATAATGAGCCTGCCTATCCCTCCCGTCATCAGTGTACTTTTGCTTTGGTATTGGTATCCCAGAAGTAATGATGACCCGTGGACTGATCACACATAACAGAAGAAAACATAATTTATGCTTACCTGATAAATTCCTTTCTTCTGTTGTGTGATCAGTCCACGGCCCGCCCTGTTTTTTAAGGCAGGTAAATATTTTTTAAATTATACTCCAGTCACCACTTCACCCTTGGTTTCTCCTTTCTCGTTGATTCTTGGTCGAATGACTGGGAGTGACGTAGAGGGGAGGAGCTATATGCAGCTCTGCTGGGTGAATCCTCTTGCATTTCCTGTTGGGGAGGAGTTATATCCCAGAAGTAATGATGACCCGTGGACTGATCACACAACAGAAGAAAGGAATTTATCAGGTAAGCATAAATTATGTTTTTTGAAGTAGCATCACATATTGTAGTAGCCTACGTTATTATCCATTTAATGTCAAAGTTTAGAGTTTTTTTGTTTTTTTTTTCTTCAAAATAACCATTTAAAATTATTTTTCTACATTTCAATTTTTTTTCTCTTTAAATCCTAAGGTTTCATTGCTTCAGATATGACTTCCAGAAACTCCAGCACACAGTTGTGGTTAATAACACATTACCATGAGTTAGGATCACTGTATGACTACTTGCAAGTCACCACATTGGACACAGTTACCTGTTTACGGATCGTCTTGTCCATTGCTAGCGGTCTGGCACATCTGCACGTAGAGATATTTGGTACACAGGGGAAACCTGCCATTTCTCATCGAGATCTGAAGAGCAAGAATATCCTTGTCAAAAAAAATGGACAGTGCTGCATAGCCGACTTGGGTAAATCTGGCCAGGGGCCTTCCTATCTATTTGCAAAAATCATGAATAATATTTATTGTGAGCTTAGCTAGTTCCTACTTTTGTCTCCAATTGCCACTTAGATTGTAAACTCTTTACTAGGCAGCAGGGCCCTGTAATCCTTCTGTCCCGGCTTGTTTTGCCAGTATATTCTTTATTTATTGTTCTCCCTGTATAGCACTGCATTACATGAAGAACACAATGAAAAAAGCACTGATGCGTTATAGCAAGATACAAGCATTAGATGTGTAATAAAATGCTTTAACCTATGCAGAGGAGTTAAAGGTACATGAAACCCAACATTTTTCTGTCATGATTCAGATAGAGAATACAATTTTAAACAACTTTCTAATTTACTTCTATTATATAATCTGTTTCATTCTCTTGGTATCATTTGTTGAAGGAGCAGCAATGCACTACTATTTTCTAATTGAACACATGGGTGAGCCAATCACATTCAATATATAAATATGCAGCCACCAATCAACAGCTAGAACCTAGTTTCTCTGCTGCTCATGAACTTGCCTAGATAAACCTTTCAGCAAATGATGACAAGAGAAGGAAGCAAATTAAATAGAAGTAAATTGGAAAGTTGTTTAAAATCGTATTCTCTATCTGAATCATGAAAGAAAATTTTGGGTGTCATGTCCCTTTAAATATATTGTTATATCCAGCTCTAGATCAGTAATGCACTACTTAGAGCTAGCAGAAGACATTGTTAGCCAGTTACAAGAGACATGTGCAGAACCACCAATCTGCTGCTAGCACCCAGTAGAGCATATTCACTTAGGTATGTTTTCAACAAAGGATACCAAAAGAACCAAATACTTTTTAAAAAAAAAGAAATAAACTGAAAAGTCTCAAATTAAAATTTGCATTCTCTCTTTGAACCATGAAGCATTCATTTTTACTTTCATATCTATTTAACTCCTAGTATGGCAGATAATTACATGACTTAAAGAGACAGTAAGCACTTTTACTTATTAAATATTTTATATGACAATTTTAAATAGCTTTGCAAAATAATTTTGGTTTATTTTGACCCTTACCTGTAATATAAATGGACCTTGTACTATAAAATTTGTTTTTGCTTGAAGTGTTTTAAAGAACCATTAAATACAGTAGAATTACAAGTGTATAACAAAAATACAATGCAATAGCACATTATATTTGAAATGAGCAGTAGATTTTGAAATTTGCCAGAATTTATTTTTATTTTTTTATTTAATTTTGCCAGCCCTGTATCATTTGACAACTACCACACCAATCACAGACTTATGTGTATACACTATGAACCTTTGCACATGCTCAGTAAGTAGCTGGTTCCTCAGAAAGTTGATATCAAATACTGTGCATAATTTGATAATAGAAGTAAATAGGAAAGTCTTAAAACTGCACATTCTATCTAAATGACTTGCTGCAGAGTATTATGTGTAAGGGGCATTGTTCCTTCTTGTGTTTTTTTGTATTTGAAATAGCTGGTTTTGTTAAAAGGGGTTACAATTCTACAGTAGAATATCCCTTTAAGCCTGACAATACCAATTCTAATAATTGATTGCACACGGCAGGCTTCACAAGACTAACCCTGCACCGTGTCAATTCCTAACTGGCTTCAGCAAAGATAAGAACTG
This sequence comes from Bombina bombina, assembly GCF_027579735.1. Lineage (NCBI taxonomy): Eukaryota > Metazoa > Chordata > Amphibia > Anura > Bombinatoridae > Bombina > Bombina bombina. The sequence goes on along the minus strand of NC_069499.1, from coordinate 412,059,155 downwards.
ACAAACAGTGCAGATTTTGCTAACATCAAGACCGTGGCTAGCCTTGTCTACTCCAGTAGTAAGTCTTGATTGGCTCCCCTAAATAAGAATTATGGGTTGAGCCTGAATTTTGAAAAACTATTGCAGCAAACAAGGTGTTTTATGCATTCCAAACATCTTCACACTCACACAGTATGTAAATTGCACTACAGCAGAAAAAAAACTTGCTTCATAAACAAGATATATATATATATTTTTTGTCCTTATTCCTAGAAATAATAACTAAACATTTTCTCAGGTCCATGGTAGTACAAGTGATTTGACACAAGTTAATTAAAAGGTGTTGTCTCCTACATTACCTGTGCATAAGGAAAGACACTGGCTTATCAATACTTCCTGAGGATAATAAAATGTCATCTGTTTTGTCTAAAAGGAATGTTATCAAAGGAAAATGACTATAATAAATTAAACTCTGATCTTTCATGATGTGCGCTTTTCCCCTCCATGTGCAGCATTATTTGCCAGTTGCACAAATTGAACCTTTATATTAGTTGTCTGTAGACCCCACCTATAAATTCAGTTTAGAGATGTTTTTGTACTATAGCCTAACACTGTAATTACCAGGGTCTGCCTTGGTATTTGGAATACGGTACAGGTATACCCCACTCATACAGCGGGTTAGGGACCGGAGCCCCGCTGTAAAGTGAAAACCGCCTTAAAGTGGAACAAGGCAGTTTTAGCTTTCTTTTCACTTGCCAGTGTGTTTAAAAGCTTAAAAACATGTTTTAACTAACTTATATTAGGTGTACAATAGCGCTAAATTTATTTTAACACTCGCACAGCACAGTATTCAATAAATACTGTACCTGTAAAATAGTGACAATCATTGTAGTACAATTTGCCAGAGTATAGCACTGAGACACAGATTGCACTGTAATGCTGTAAACAGAGTGAACTAAGCATAATAAAATGGTGCCAGTCACTTTTCTTGCAATCTCACGAAGATTACAGCACTGTTTCAAAATCCTTGGAGGTTGAACTTCAGCTCCACAAAGCGCTGTATTAGTGAAGCGCTGTAAAGTGAAGCGCTGTAAAGTGAGGTATACCTGTATTCTGTTATATTCTGTTTGGGGCCGGGGGGGGGGGGTGGGGGCACAATACAATACCTGGGCTGGTTTAGACTGCCTTAAAAAGGACACTGTATTTTTACATTTTTTCTTCTTCTTAAAGGCATAGGAAGGTCAGAACTAAAATGAGCATCATTGCCTCACAATTCAATTCCAACACAATACCTGGGCTGGTCTAGACTGCCTTAAAAAGGGCACTGTATTCTTAAATTTTTTCTTCTTCTTGCATTTCAAATTGATACAGAATTTTTTTTATACTTCCATTATCAAAAATGCTTCTAGCAAAGTTATTACAGTTTTTCTGTGACATTTGCACATATCCTGTAAGAGCCAGTGCACCAGTATTCAAGCTCAGCTGGAAGTGGTGTTTATTACTTCTGAAGACATCATTTGTGTCATACAAGCTACTGCTGACTCTTTGAGCATGCATGGCGTTTGAATACTGGTGCACAGGCCCTCACAGGATATGTGCATATGCCGTATAGGCATGCATGTGCATATGAAAGTATATTGCAAACATTGCTTCTATTTCACATTAAAATACTCCCGTGTATATTTCAATTTTGTCCTTTCTATCCCTTAAAGGGACACTTTGTATTTATGACATTTTTGTTGTCTTGCTATAAAATAGAACTGAATCCAATTAGAAACATTTTACAAATGTTTAGACTTGACATCTTGTTTGCTGCAATTGCCAGTTTGGGCTCTAGTCTGCAGGCAACAAGGCTAGTCATGGTAATTCTGTTTAGTATAAAGTACATTGTTTTGCAGTTTATCATCTTCAAGGGAAAGAAATGTAGCTTGCTTAGCTTTGAGTAGTCTGCGTTGGGCATTTCCAGCTTTGAGAATTTGAAAACCCCCAATTTTAGAGCTAAATTACATGAAAAGGGTGCAAAAAAAAATAATGTAAAGCAAGTTGGAAAGCTTTTGCTACATATAAGAAAACATTTTATATAAAAATGTCAAGTTTTTTAGTGTCCATTCAATGTGTTCCCAATGATTTGTTATACCAGCCGTGAGTTTTATTTTTGTATTTGAAATAGCTGCTTTTGTTCATCAAAGCCACTTGTCATTGTTCTCAAGAACATGCCAATTCAATTGGGCTGAGTGTCCAGAAAGTTACACAAAATCCAATACTTGTGTTTTAAATGAGCAAAACCAGCTATTTTAAGTACAAAAATAAATCTTAACGAGCAATTTCCATATAACTGGTATAACAAGTTAATGGGAGCACAGCAGGGGGGGGGGGGGGGGTTGAGATACGGTACTGTTCCCTTTTAAAACCCAGGACTGGGTGATGTAAATGTATTTCCAGATGGTCGTTGACAGATTAAAAATTAGGTAGTAACTTTTACAGAATGTAGGTCCTGGGGACAAAAATGCAGCCCTACACTGCTTTTTATGTTGCTTCTACCTCCGCAGACTGTATCATGTATGTTTAAACTATGAGAAATATTTAACAGATGCACCCCTTGCTGTCCTTTTATAGCCTTATGTGCTGCATATGGTTACAAGACATCATAGGGGGAACCGTTTGGCTGTGATTCCACCATAGTCATTTACTTCTCTGCATTACATTATTGGCTACCCATGTCACTGGTAGGTGAAGTTGGCTAGAACTTGCTTTTCTTCTTTGCAGCTGGCTTATTCCTTTCTTTTCTATTTGCATTCAATATACAGGTTTGTGAGAATGTGAATTTGTAGGTTTGTGGTTGTAGTGCAAACATATAATAGAAATAGAAAGAAAAAAGGTACTTGAATTTGGGTAAAGCGGCACCTAGAGAACAGCAAGGCAAGTATAAAATTGGTATAATCAATACTTTTGTTTTCTTTTGGATTGTTTCGCATTGTGCTCTATTATCCCTTTTAATGTTCTCATTGATTCATTTTATCCACTGGAGTGTATTAAATTGTTTTTAAATAGTTCCTTAACCTGTATTTTGTTATTTAAAAAAACATTTTTTTGCCTATTTAAACTGCCACCTATGCTAAAAATGGCACTATTTCAGTATTGGCTGTGTAAATCTATGTAAACAAGAGGCAGCTGCAGAAATCAACTTCCCAGTGGGGACTGCTTGAGAGAGCACCCAGCCCATTTGATTGGATATTCCTGCTGGAGCCTTGAACTCTTATCAGCTGCTTGTCATAGTACATTGTGCCTATATAAAGGGAGGCAAAGTAGCTGGCTGGAGGCAGTGTAATACTTTTTCTAATATACCATATTACGAAAATGAATTTGACAATTAAACATATATTTTTTTAAAGATAATTTGTGCAATAAACATTAAACATTTGTAATATTGGCTAAAATTTTAGCCGGGTGGTCAATAAAATCAGCCGGGTGGTGCACCCGTTAATAAGGTCCTGGGGAGAGCAGTTCTTACATATCTGTCCCTAACTGGCTTCAGCAGATAACATCTGCAAAATAAAGACCTTTATACTAACGTTATGGCTGTGGCTAGCCTTGTCAGCTACAGACTCAAGCCGAATTGGCCCCTCCCAAATGTGGCAAGAGATAGGTGGAGTTTGGATATTGAAAAATGATTGTATCAAGCAATATTTTTATACTAGGCAGATATAATTATAATTACAGTGTGTTTAGTGTTCCTGTAACACCTTTTTTGGTATTTGGTGGCAGTATTGTGACTGAGATCACCAAAAAACAATCTCTGCAGGGATGGTGGGAAAGATTAATCATGAAAGTTTAATTATACTGTGACTTTGGCACCACTTAGAGGGAGTCAAAGAGAGTACAGCCCTGTGGGAATTGAAGTTGAGATGCCTTCTGAGGTCTGTTTTGGATGTGCAAAAACTACAAGTCCCAGCATGCAGCAGAGACACCATTTGAAGGCAGCCATCCAATTCAAGAAGTTAGTGTCAGAAAAGCCTTTATAATAGTTTGCACTTGTTTGGATCTCATTTTTATTTTTTATGATGAATAAACTGAAGTCTGAGAACTAGTGTAGTAGAAACACCAACTTTTTCCCCTGCTGTGAGTGTACAATGCAGAGCACATACATTTTAACTGACTATGTAATGGGGGACTCGACTTATAATGGTGTCCTCTGTATTGCTTAATCAGTTCAGGAGTTACCCCTTACCCTTCTGTCTCCCTTGCATAGCTGAAAGCCTCCAATTTAAAAGGGACATTACACCCACATTTTTTTCTTTCATGATTCAGATGGAGAATACAATTTTTAAAAAAAGTTTCCAATTTACTTCTATTATTAAATTTATTTAATTCTCATGTTATTCTTTGTTAAAGAGATACCTAGGTAGGTAGCGTGCACATGCCTGAAGCACTACATGAAAGGAAATAGTGCTGCCATCTAGTGCTCCTGCTAATGTATAACATTGTTGCAAAACTGCTGCCATACACTGCTGCAGACACGTGCACACTGCTGAGCTTATATTTCTGCTTTTCATCAAAGGCTAACAAGAAAATGAAGAATATATGATAATAGAAGTAAGTTAGAAAGTTGTTTAAAATTTTGTTATATCTAAATCATGAAAGAAAAAAATTGGGTTTTATGTCCCTTTAACTCAACTGTTGATGTTAGATGTCTGATTTCCCTGCAAGCTCCTCCAATTCTAATGGGTTGTAATTTTAAATAAGTTTATTTAATGTACACAAATAAACCTAAAGAACAGTTACTCCTACATTTTTATACTCTGTAGCTGGTATTACAAGTCATTGGAAACACATTGTAGAAGGCATTAAAGGGGCAGTCTAGTCCTTTGTTGAAAGTTAAACCTAGGAAGGCTCATATGCAATATTTTAAACCCTTGAAGGCAGCATATTATCTCAGTGCATTTCAACAGTTTTTCACTGCTAGACGGTGCTAGTTCATGTGTGCCATATAGATAACATTGTGCTCACTCGTGTAGAGGTATTTATGAGCCTGCACTGATTTTCTAAAAATAAAATGCATGTCTGCAGACTGCCCCCTTATCTCAGTTCATTTGACAGAGGCTTAGATACAAAATAATCACAGAGGTAAAAAGTGTATTAAAAGGATAGTAAAGTCCAAATGAAACTTTCATGATTCAGATAGGGCATGCAATTTCAAACAACTTTCTAATTTACTTTTATCATCAAATTTGCTTTGTTCTCTTGTTGTACTTAGTTATAAGCTAAACCTAGGCTGATATGCTAATTTCCAAGCCCTTGAAGGCCACCTCTTAGCTGAATGCATTTGCCAGTTTTTCACAGCTAGAGGACGTTAGTTCATGTGTTCTATATAGATAACACTGTGCTCATGCACGTGAAGTTATTTAAGAGTCAACACTAATTGCCTGAAATGCAAGTCTATCAAAAGATTTGAGATAAGGAGGCAGTCAGCAGAAGCTTAGATACAAGGTAATTACAGAGGTAAAATGTATATTAATATAACAGTGTTTGTTATGGAAAATTGAGGAATGGTTAGAAAAGGAATTATCTATATTTTTAAACAATAACATTTTTGGTGTTTACTATCCCTTTAATATCGTGTTGGTTATGCAAAACTGGGAAATGGGTAATAAAGAGATTATCTATCTTTTTAAATAGTAAACATTTTCAAGTAGACTGTCCCTTTAAGATAGGATAAGTGGAGAGGTAAACTTGTGAATAATTTTCCTTTTAACTTTTTATGCTATTCCATGCTTTACCAGAAGATGGCAACATTTTTTTGTCTTTTACCGTAGTTAAACATTGCATTACTTTTAAATGTATCCTGCTTAACAAACTGCATTTATCCTTTTAGTTGAACTAGTTTTTTTGTGTCATGATACATGATTCCGTGATGGCATTTATTAAGAATACCAAACATTTTTAAAATGTAGTGGTAAGATGGGGAAACATTTTATTTCTGAAAGTATTTGGCATGTCTGTGATGTAGTAGCATTTATTAGAATAAGCATTTATTAGAATATCTCCTATCACTCTCAAGTGACAAAAAATCGTTTGTGGATTTTTTTTTTACACTTTGTAGACATTAAAGGGACATGCAACCCATTTTTTTTTCTTTTGTGATTCAGATAGATCAGAACATTTTAAACAAATTTCCATTTTACTTCTAATATTTCATACTTTTGGTATCCTTGAAGAGCTGAAACGCATCGTTAGCCAATGAGAAGAGGCACATATGTGCAGCTACCAATCAGCAGCTAGCTCCCTGTAGTGCTTTGCAGCTCCTTAGCAACAAAGCTAATTAGATAATAGAAGTACACTAGAAAGTTGCAAAGTCATAATAAAGCTTGACCCAAATTGTAGGTAATTTTTATAAAATTAATTATGCATATTAGTAATTGTATAAAATCATTAGTGTGTTATTTTATCCATAGTAATTGCAGATAATGTTTTTCAGGTCTTGCAGTGATGCACTCTCAAAGTACCAACCAACTAGATGTTGGGAACAATCCCCGAGTTGGAACAAAGCGCTACATGGCTCCTGAAGTTCTTGATGAATCAATCCAAGTAGATTGTTTTGACTCTTACAAGAGAGTTGATATTTATGCTTTTGGGCTTGTCCTGTGGGAAGTAGCCAGGCGCATGGTTAGCAATGGTAAGTTATTTGATCTGTTTACATTAATTGTCACATGTTAACTGTTCCTACCCTAGCTTGGTCCTCTTTACAACTGCTGCCTCTATTTACTATATTCCAATGCTATTTCTTGCAACAAGTTTTTTTAGCACTGAACTATAACCCAGTTTAGTGGAGTATGTTGCTATGTTGTCTTAGTGTTTGCCTAGCACACTTTCTTTGCCAACTTGTGCAGGATTAGTGCGTCTCACAGGAGACTGACATTTAATAGGTGAAAATAACATCCTGAATAGTAGCACTGCTATTTAACTGTTTTATAGGGGACACAACGTTGTTAGGCTGAATATTCTGTGACCTGGCAATAAAGTCAATTTAGCAAAAGGTGTGAGATTATCTGTATTATGTAGAATGTTCTGCTTTCTCGCCTCTTTTTTTTTTTATCCCAAATAAACAAAACACATAGCACTTATTTACCCTTTCAGTAAGTTTTGTTTTCTGTGTGTAAATGTATCCGGTTGTGTCTGTCTGTCGATCACCACTGCACTTTATATTACTGTGTGTAGCGGCATACGGAGATGAGGAGGATACAGAAGTGGCACTTTTAAGGGAAAAAACAGGATTGATTAGGTATAGTTTATAGAAATTACAGGGGTCTCTTAAAGATACTCTGGTGCTACCCACTCCTGAGAAGTACAATAAAGGGATATGGAGCTTGGAAAGGGAGCTATAGGGTGCAGCTATTTCTAAAATATGTAACTTTATTTCAACAGATTAAAATCTATTTAAGTTTAAATTTGACCAAACAGAATATATACAGTATGTAAGTGAGAAAAAATATATACAGGTGGCCCTCGTTTTACAACGGTTCAATTTACACCATTTCAGAATAACAACCTTTTTTTCCCAGTCATGTGACTATTGAAAAGCATTGAGAAGCAGTGCATTTATTAAAATAGCCTGTAGGTGGAGCTTTACGCTTGTGTTGCAGCAAATCCAAGCAAGCTGAAATTAATCAGTTCAACCAGACCTGAGCTATCGAGCAGATTTCAAAGGAACAAGATCTTCCCGTCTATAAATCAGTCCATAAAAAGAACTGATGCATAAAAAGAACTGTTTGCAGAAAAAATGCAAGTGAAGTCTGTGTTGTGATTATTTTATTAGGTTTATAATGCTGTTTAGCATTTAAAGTCTTCATTTCAAAGCTTTAAAAATAATGTACTGTATTGGGTGTTACTTATGACAATTTTGAGAGGGGCCTGGAACCTAACTCCCTCACTTCCCATTGACTTACATTATAAACTGGGTTTCAATTTACAACAGTTTTGATTTACAACCATTTCTTCTGGAACCTAACCCCGGCGTAAACTGAGGGCTACCTGTACTATGAAGCATAGTATATATTCATACCTACTAAGTCCAAAAAGAGCTCTCTTTCTGGTTTGATAAAGGCCCGTATACGGGCCGAAATGTGTTACCACCCCACCCGACGCCAAGGTATCCAGCTATCGGCCGGGATCTTGGGGCCATTTCCCTCTGACATCTTTCTGCAGTTTTTTCCTACGAGCCCTGCTGGTTTTTCTCATCCTGAGAAGGAATCCTCCTAAAACTTTTTTGCCCCCTGGGGGAGAGAAGTCATAGCTCTTTTTGGACTTAGTAGGTATGGATACTCTATATACTATGCTTCATAGTATATATATTGTTTGACTTATATTTTTTCTCACTTGCATATATATTCTGTTCGGTCAAATTGAAACTTAAATAGATTTTAATCTGTTGAAATAAAGTTACATATTTTAGAAATAGCTGCACCCTATTGCTCCCTTTCTCTAGCTCCATATCCCTATATTGTGTGTAGCAACAGCAAAGTATTGTTCACACCATTATTGCTAGTAGTTTAGTGGCAGCATGAGAAGGAAAGAGAAGTAGCCTCATGCTTGTATTGTGTCAGACTCTTCCTTTTTGCTTGTATTGTGGGGTATCTTTTTCATGGCCCCATTACCACTTGTTTAAAAGAGGGGATTCTGACCTTTTAAATGTAGGGTTGCATGTCCCTGTAAAGGCAACTACAGCAGGGGACACTATCAGTACTTCTCTTTCCTCATTGGTTACCTTGGAGACTAGGAGCCCCTCATTTGAAAGCTCCCATTCTGAATGAAAGGTAACATTTTCCCCCTGTGGGACATTTGATCACTTGCAGCTAAACTACTACTTAAAGGGACACTGAACCCATTTTTTTCTTCCTTTCATGATTCAGATAGAGCATGCAATTTTAAGCAACTTTCTAATTTACTCCTATTATCATTTTTTCTTCGTTCTCTTGCTATCTTTATTTGAAAAAGGCATCTAAGCTTTTTTTCTTGGTTCAGAGCACTGGACAGCACTTTTTTATTGGTGGATGAATTTAGCCACCAATCAGCAAGGACAAACCAGGTTGTTCACCAAAAGTGGGCCAGCATCTAAACTTACATTCTTGCATTTCAAATAAAGATTCCAAGAGAATAAAGAAAATTTGTTAATAGGAGTAAATTAGAAAGTTGCTTAAAATGCCATGCTCTATCTGAATTACAAAAGAAAAAAATTGGATTCAGTGTCCCTTTAATAAGACAGTCTACAATAGATTTTTGTATTGTTTTAAAAGATAGATAATCCCTTTGTTACCCATTCCCCAGTTTTGCATAACCAACACAGAAATTAATACACTTTTTACCTCTGTAATTTCCTTGTATCTAAGCATTTTTCTGCCAGCCCCCTGATCACATGACTTTATATTTATTATCTATTGACTTGCATTTAGTACTGTGTTGTGCTAAATTTTAAATAATTCCTTGGGCGTGATTACAATGTTATATGGCCCACATGAACTAGCATTCTCCTGTTGTGAAAAGTAAATAAAAAAACATGTGATTAAGAGGCTGCCTATAGTCGCTTAGAAACAGGCAGAAATTTAGAGGTTTAAATGTTAAAAAGTATATTTAATATAACAATGTAGGTTATGCAAAACTGGAGAATGGGTAGTAAAGGTGTTATCTATCTTTTTAAAACGATAACAAAAATCAAATAGACTATCCCTTTAATCTTTTAATTTACGACTTATTAAAAAACACTTTTGTATAATCCTAAATGACTGACGTTTATCGTGTATAAAAACACTGTAGTATTAATTGATCACTTTTCCTTTAAGAAATTCCAGGAATCACTAATAAGCTTTTTATTTATTTATTTTGCTAAATTTTTTTTGTTCAGTCAGAAGGTAACATCAAGATAAAATAATGAACTTTACCTCCAATTCTCTGAATTCTTTCCTAGATAGCAATACAGCTATATTGTCCTGCTCATAACTAAATGGTTAAAGGGACACTGAACCCAATTTTTTTCTTTTGTGATTCAGATAAAGCATGCAATTTTAAGCAACTTTCTAATTTACTCCAATTATCAATTTTTCTTCGTTGTCTTGCTTTCTTTATTTGAAAAAGAAGGCATCTAAGCTATTTTTTTAGTTCAGAACCATGGAAAGCACTTGTTTATTGGTGGGTGAATTTATCCACCAATCAGCAAGAACAACTAAGTGTGTTCACCAAAAATGGGCCGGCATCTATACTTACATTCTTGCATTTCAAATAAAGATACCAAGAGAATGAAGAGATTTTGATAATAGGAGTAAATTAGAAAGTTGCTTAAAATTGCATGCTCTATCTGAATCACAAAAGAATACATTTGGGTTCAGTGTCCCTTTAAGCACCATTTTTTTGAGATGTGGGGAATCTTAGAACAAGTTGTCAATTTGCATCTTATAAAATTTATACATTTTAGGTTTTTTTAACCAATAAACTGTTAGTTTAAATTTAATTTAAAAAGAAAATGTCAATGTAAAACTGTTCTATTTGGTTCGGTTTGGTTTATGTATTTTAATCAAGGCCCCTTCTTTTACTGTGCTTAAAGGGACACTGAACCCACATTTTTTCTTTCGTGATTCAGATAGAGCATGCAATTTTAAGCAACTTTTTTAATTTCCTCCTATTATCAAATTTCCTTCATTCTCTTGGTATCTTTATTTGAAATGCAAGAATGTAAGTTTAGATGCCGACCCATTTTTGGTGAACAACCTGTGTTGTTGCTGATTGGTGGATAAATTTACCCACCAATAAACAAGTGCTTTCCATGGTCCTCAACCAAAAAAATAGCTTAGATGCTTTCTTTTTCAAATAAAGAAAGCAAGAGAACGAAGAAACATTGATAATAGGAGTAAATTAGAAAGTTGCTTAAATGTGCATGCTCTATCTGAATCATGAAAGAAAAAATTTGTGTTTAGTGTCCGTTTAAACCATTCCACAAGGTTAAAGTGATGGTAAAGTTTCCCCTTTATAAAAAAAAAGATCTGTAATGTTAGTGATGTTTTAGATGGAGTTTAATTCATCAGTTGTAATGTAGATAGGCTAGAACTTACTTTTTAATAGATTTGAAATTCAAATTCCCTGGCCTCTGTCGCCAATGTCAATTTTTCTGTAAGGTTTTGAATTGTTGTCCAATCAGTGTTATCCCCTTTGGGCAACTTTTGTTGTAGCTAAAGTGCTGATTGGCCAACAATTTAAACTGTTAGCTGACAGAAAAATTGATGGCAGAATGTGGGGGATATTTATAGTTTACATCTATATTTAAAGGTAAGTTATAGCGCATATTCATTATGATGAATGAAACTCAATCTAAAATATCATTTATATTCCAAATCTGTTTTGATAAAGGGGGAGAGTTTACCATCACTTTAAACATGTAGAATTAAAGTTGCTCACCTTAACATCTCCTTACCTCTCAAGATAAGGGTGCGACCTGTAATGGCGTAGTTGTTTATATGCCTATTCTTAATTGGTTCTCTCGCCGTATCTTAGCAACAATACAGGGGAGCACCCTTTGCACAACATAATTAGATAAAGGATGTTTAATTTTATAACAGTTGTACTGAAATACAGAATTTTGTTTTTTACACTGGAATTTTCTGTTTATTTTATTTTTTGTCAACTTACTTAAAGGACCACTCAATGCAGTAGAATTGCATTATTAAAAAGTGCATAATTAAAAGACAATGATTTAACACCTACTCCGAATCTCAAATAAGCAATAGATATTTTTCTGACATGTATTTTTTTCACCCTTTTTTCGGTCCCCTGTATCATGTAAAAAACATCAGCCAATCACAGACTAGTATACGTATACCCTGTGAACTTGTGCACATGCTCAGTAGGATCTTGTTCCCAAGAAAGTGTGTGCATAAAAAGACCGCAAAATTTGATAATGGAAGTAAATTGCAAAGTATCTTAAAACTCCTGCTCTATCTGAATCATTAAAGTTTATTTTGACTTGAGTGTTCCTTTTAGGTATCACCTTGTTTGTTATCCTCTTATGTATTTTTTTTTCTAGTTTGTAGCTGAATATTTTGTCTCCAATGCCTCTTATCTTCTGAAATTATTTTGAGACTGGAAGCTAATAGGTCATTTAATTTTATAATGTAGAGTAAAATGATATTAGCTGCTTGGTTCAAGTCTCAATTTTTTTTTTTAATTTGCTATATTAGATGGAAGAGACACATGACACCCCCCCTCCCCCGCATTTTTTTGCCCCAACTAGAATTTTAAACCGACACACATTTGATATCTGTATATAATTATAATAAATATTCATGCTTACAAATGTGTGGGGGGGGGGTTTGGCATGTTTTTTCCCCCTTACAAAAATTATGATACATGCCGATTCCCTGTGTGCTGGTGGAGTATAACATAAATGTAAAGTACCATATATGACCGGTTTTCCCTGAAACACACCTGATACATTTTCATTGTACTAGAGACAGGTCACCATTTTCTATATAATATGGAATAAGTTTGCTATAAAAAAAGGCATCATTCTGTATCATTTTTATATAAATTGTGACATAAGAATACAAATCTAAATTTACAAATACGTTTTTTTTATTCTTTTGGAGATACTATACATTTTTTATTTTTTTTAAATTACACTTCCAGCATGTGTCAAAACACTGTAAAAAATTAAATAAATGCTAGTTCCCATTTTGCTAAATGGCTTGTGATGTCACGACAGTAATTTCAGTAGTTTGCCTGGGAACTAGTTGCTTGTTTTGCTGTTAAATAAATGATGAGAAATGCCTGAAAAAAATCAAAATTCCTTAGTACATTATTATATAAAACAAGGCAGAATAAGCGTTCTTAAGCGTATGCTGAAAGACCACATACTCTACAGTTAGCTTTCCTGCTGCCATTAAAACTGTAATTAAAACATCAAAACCAATATTCATCTGTGTATGTTGTATTATGCAAATGAGAATTGTCACTTTACATGTTAAGCCATGTTTTATGTTACATGATTAATGTTAAAAAGTTTACTTGATGTGCTGGGGTTGTCCGCTATTTTTTCACATTTAATTGAAAGCAAAGCAGTTGCTAGTACCCAGTGAAACACGAGGCGCTAGCTGCAAAGCCAATGCATTATCCGATTGGTTGTGCATCCGGTGACCTCACATAGACATGTACCAATCAGATCATGCATTAACGCCCCGTTACATCTGTTTGGAGATTTAGGTTCTGTCAAAAAATGCCTCCCGGTCTGATTTTGTGTCTCCACTTATGTGCACATACATCTCAGCCCTGTTTACCTTTTCCTGTGGTGTGACTATAAAAAATATTGTTAGATGCATTTTTGGTTTCCAAAATAGGTGCCCTGAATCTGAGTTTACCAATTTTTATAGCTTTTATTTGGAAAAAAAGGACAAAACTCGAAATAAAGGTACGAATGTGAGTGATGGGAGTTGCTTTCTGACATAAATACAGAACGGAATGCAAGTCCCATCAGTTTACTGTATATTAGGGATGCCTGTGAGTGATAGTAGTTTCAGTGTGACTTATCTGTATGCCACAATGCAACCTCATTCACTCACATACACTCCAAGGGGCTTTCTTGGAGTTGCATTGTGGCTTATTTGGTATGGCACAATGCAACCCCATTCAGTCCCATACATGTAACATGTATGTTTGATGTATAATGGCTCCCTATACATGTTACATGTGCTGGTGAAGTGGGCTGTCTTGAAATGATGGAAGTTGTATTGTGCCTTAGTTGTACACCACAATGCAAGTCCATTCACTCCTCATTCACTTGAATATAAAACTTCTATATCGGGTACTAGCACTCTGCAAATCTCACAACAATTAGGTCGTCATACATAGGAAAAAGGCGTTAATGCATGATCTGATTGGGCCGTGTCTCAGTCAGGTCAGCGGATGCACAATCAATCAGGTAATGCATTGGGTTTGCCACTAGCGCCTCGCAGTCAAACTGCTGAAATTCCTGCTGTGGCATCACAAGTCCTTTGTAAAAAATAAAATGCTAGTGCCTATTTTGCTAAACAGTGTTTTGACAAATGCTGGAAGTGTAATGCCAAAAAAGGGGGGGGATTGTATTTCCAAAAAAAGATGATTGTACTCCCCCCCCCCCCCAAAAAAAATAAAAAAGAATTATGTTTGTAATTAAATATGCGAGTGATAGGGGTTGCAGTGTGGCTTATCTGTATGCCACAATGCAACCTCATTCACTTGAATATAAAACATCTATATCGGGTACTAGCACTCCGCAAATCTCACGAAACAATCAGGTCATACATAGGAAAAAGGCATTAATGCATGATCTCATTGGGCCGTGTCTCAGTCAGGTCAGCGGATGCACAATCAATCAGGTAATGCATTGGGTTTGCCACTAGCGCCTCTAGCATTTTATTTTTTACAAACAGTGTTTTGACAAATGCTGGAAGTGTAATACCAAAAAAAGGGGGGGATTGTATTTCCAATATAAAAAAAAAATATGAAATTTATTTCCAAAAAAGATGATTGTACTTCCCCGCGCCCCCCCCCCCCCCCCCAAAAAAAAAATAATAATTATGTTTGTAATTAAATATTTGGAGTCTAAAAAAAAAATTGTATTTCCAAAATAAAAATGGTCAATTTAGTTTGCTATTCATATGTCACAATTTATGTATAATGAGAGTGAATCACACACATTTGCCTTTTTGACAGCAGTCTTATTCTATATTTAATAAATCTGTTGAGCATGTTAATAGTATTCTGTCAGCACCTTGAGGGAACTGGTGGGATTGTGAGTGCCTCTCACTGCTGATACTGTGAAACAGGTGCTTTGTGAGCAGTCAGGCTTCTTTTGCCAGGGAGGGAATGAGACATTCACCAACAGATCCATAATCAAATCGCATATCAATATTACATAGAAGTAGAACGGTCTCGGTACATAAGGATCTAAGGTTTTAAATGTCTAGGGGAATGGAAAGATGGGGGATCTGAACCAGGGTCTAGGCATATCTGGTCAGGGCAACAGTGCCGTACTATTGACTAGAGGGAAGACCTTGTGTGTATACTTTAATATTACATTTTGGTGTATTAGGTTACCCTTACAATTACCCACACATAACCCCCAGTTTATTGCAAAATAGCAGGTTCGCTGTGGAAATAGAGGGGCAGGACAGTACAAATTGTGATTGCTGCATTGGTTAATTTTCAGAAAGGTGTGTACCAGATATCCAATGGGTGTGCAGATAGTGCTTCTTAAGTTTGCTCAGTGCAATATATTTTATCAGTAGGCTAGGAGTATGGTGTAAGCTGAAACGCGTCACTGTTTTGCTTTAATAACTGCTAATTTAACCTCCTGTTTTACCCCGGGAATGTGTTGATACCCCTGCTTTTAAAGTGTCTTAATAAAAGCTGATTTTATCTCCACACGGTGCTCCTTGGAATTCTTCTGTTTCTTATTGTAAATATTGCACAGTCTAGATGTGCAAAGTTAGTATAGACATATCCCTACAGACTAAAGGCTGTAATTAAATAGGGAAATAGCATGTGTGCATGAGGCATGCTCCCTTGCAAGTCCGGTACAGGCATACTGATTTGCTGCTTAAAGTCCTTTACAATGGGGTGTGAATAGTTAGGACATTTTTGAGGTAAAATATCTTTCTTTTTTACATAGAGATGTTCAGGTGATATTTTCTAGTTGGCTTTTTACAGCTATGCTGCATCAATTTCAAGTATTTCAACATTTGGGTATCATGTCCCTTTAACAAAAATATTCAATTAAAAATTGTGATGGGTCTTGTATACAACTGTACCTTGTTTGTGAAAAATATGGTAACCTATTTATAGAACGTTTTTTTTTTTTTATATATATATTTTAATGCATTACATTTTTTTTCATGATTCAGTTAGAGAATTCAATTTAAAACAATCTTCCAATTTACTTTTATCAAATTTGCACCATTTTCTTGGTATCCTTTTTTGTTGAAGAAGCGTCAATACACTACTGGGAGCTAGCACAATAAATCAGATGAGCCAATGGCAAGAGGCATTTATGTTCAGGCACCAATCAGCAGCTAGCTCTGTTGTGCATTTCTGCTGCAGAGCCTACCTAGGTATGCTTTTCATCAAAGGATACAAAGTGAACAAAGCACCTTAGATAATAGAAGTAAACTGAAAAGTTGTTTATAAAAAAGTTTTAGACTTTCTTTAATCTTTGTTTTGGAACACGTGAAAAGCATATTGTAGTAACCAAAGTACCTCAGGTCTGGCAGTAATGGGATTCAACTGTTTATGCTCTGATTACATTTTTCATGTCTCAGATACTGAGTCTGGAGAAGTATCACAGATTTGACAACATACAATTTTGACTAATGCTGTAACAAGTATAATATACTGTATGTCCCTACACTTGATTTTTAAGAGCCCTGGTAAAATGCAGTTTGCTTTTGGTTGAGTTTAGCAACAGTTATTGTCTATTAATCACTGGTAAAGGTCCAAGTTATATATTAACCATAGTGGAAAGTAAACTTACAAATAAAGTGCCCTGTCTCTTTTGATTTATGATTGTATTTTAAAGCATCAGCAGTTTTCTCTATTTATCTAATTGTCCTGAAGTTGCCCTCTTACAATCCTTACAGTTTACATTATGTGGTCAACACAATTCAGTTAGTCTCTGGGTAAAAGATTAGTAAAGGATTAAGGAGCCAAAGAGGTTTAAGTGGTCAATTTTCTTTTTTGTTTTTTATCTATGTGCTATGAAATACAGGGGATTTGACTGTTTCTATTATAGCTGTGCATTATCTGTTTTAAAACAAAATTTATATAATGGGATTTTGAAATCGATCTATACATTTCTTTTTTTACATTAGGTATTGTTGAAGACTACAAACCTCCATTTTATGATGTTGTTCCTAATGACCCTAGTTTTGAAGATATGAAAAAAGTTGTGTGTGTTGATCAGCAAAGGCCAAACATTCCCAACAGATGGTTCTCAGACCCAGTGAGTATTTATGTATTTAAACATTTCCATAAATTTATCTGTGTAGTCAGTAATTTATAGTCTCCTCTCCATGAAATGTAATTTTGCTAGGTAAGAAAGCTTTATAATAAACAGACCAGCAATATTACATACCCAGCACTAGCAGTATGCTTATCCAGGGAGGGAGACAAGAGTGCTTTGCTCTGAGAGAGGTGATTTAAAGGGGCACTGAACCCAAAAAAAATATTTTGTAATTCAAATAGAGCATGCAATTTTTTTTATTTTTATTTTTTATTTTATTTTATCCAACAAAGGGTGTCTTAAAACAATTATACATGGTGCTGTACCGTATATACATGAAAAACATAATATCCATAGAAACATTTGTCACCTGCTGAATCGCCAGAATAAACAATTCGTATTTTGCCATCATTTTTTGATAAATTAATGAATCAACATTCAGAATTTCTTAAAGCCTTTCTCCAACATTGGTGTGTCCGGTCCACGGCGTCATCCATAACTTGTGGGAATATTCTCTTCCCCAACAGGAAATGGCAAAGAGCACAGCAAAAGCTGTCCATATAGCCCCTCCCAGGCTCCGCCCCCCCAGTCATTCACTTTGCCGCTCTGAACAAGTAGCATCTCCACGGAGATGGTGAAGAGTATGTGGTGTTTAGTTGTAGTTTTTTAATCTTCTATCAAGAGTTTATTTTAAAATAGTGCTGGTATGTACTATTTACTCTGAAACAGAAAGAGATGAAGAGTTCTGTTTAAAAGAGGAGTATGATTTTAGCAGCAGTAACTAAAATCAATTGCTGTTCCCACGTAGGACTGTTGAGGTGAGAGAACTTCAGTTGGGGGGAACAGTTTGCAGACTTTTCTGCTCAAGGTATGACTAGCCATTTTTCTAACAAGACTGTGTAATGCTGGAAGGCTATCATTTTTCCCCTCATGGGGATCGGTAAGCCATTTTATTGGACTGAGAAAGTATAAAGGGCTTATTATGGGCTATTAACTGGTGGACACTCTTAAGGGCTAAATCGATTGTTTATTTAAGTTATATTTGAAAGTTTGAAGTAATTTTCACACTTTTATTGTTTGGGGAACGTTTTTATCGCCAGGCACTAATTTAGACACCTTCCCAGTCAGGAAGGGCCTTCACTATAGTAGGCAGAGCCTCATTTTCGCGCCATTATTGCGCAGTTACTTTTGAGTACAGTGCATGCAGCTGCATGTGTGAGGGTCTGGTATCCACTGAAAACGTTCCTAGAAGGCTTGAATTGGTATCGTATACCCCCCTGGGATTGGTAAAGTCGCAACAAAGGCTGTGGCTGGGACTGTAGTGGGGTTAAAATTACAAACGGCTCCGGTTTCCACATTTTAAGGGTTAACAGCTTGACAATTGGGGTGTAATACTTTGAATGCATTAAGACACTGTGGTGAAAATTTGGTAAAGATTGGATAATTCCTTCATAGTTTTTCACATATTCAGTAATAAAGTGTGCCCTGTTTAACATTTAAAGAGACAGTAACGGTTTTGTTTTAAAACGTTTTTTGTGCTTTATTAACCAGTTTAAGCCTGTTTAACATGTCTGTACCTTCAGATAGATCATGTTCTGTATGTATGGAGGCCAAGGTGGTCCCCCCTTCAGATGTATGTGATGATTGTGCCATAGCGTCCAAACAAAGTAAGGACAGTACTGTCACATTTAATAAGGTTGCCCAGGATGATTCCTCAGATGAAGGAAGTAAACATAGTTCTGCATCCTCTCCTTCTGTGTCTATACCAGTTAAGCCCACGCAGGCGTCCCCTAGTACTTCTAGTACGCCAATGCTTATTACTATGCAACAATTGACGGCAGTAATGGATAACTCCATAGCTAATATGTTATCCAAAATGCCAGGATTTCAGAGAGAGTGCGATTGCTCAGTTTTAAACACTGTAGAGCAGGAGGACGCTGATGATAATTTATCTGTCATACCCTCACACCAGTCTGAAGTGGCAGTGAGGGAGGGTTTGTCAGATGGAGAAATTTCTGATACAGGAAGAATTTCTCAGCAGGCAGAACCTGATGTTGTGACATTTAAATTTAAATTAGAGCATCTCCGCGCATTACTTAAGGAGGTGCTATCTACTCTGGATGATTGTGACAATCTGGTCATCCCAGAAAAATTGTGCAAGATGGACAAGTTCCTAGAGGTCCCGCTGCACCCTGATGCCTTTCCAATACCTAAAAGGGTGGCGGACATTGTGAATAAGGAGTGGGAGAAACCAGGCATACCCTTTGTCCCTCCTCCTATATTTAAGAAATTGTTCCCCATGGTCGACCCCAGGAAGGACACATGGCAAACAGTCCCTAAGGTCGAGGGGGCGGTTTCTACTCTAGCCAAGCGCACGACCATTCCCATTGAGGACAATTGTGCTTTTAAAGATCCTATGGATAAAAAATTGGAGGGTTTGGTTAAAAAGATATTTGTACAGCAAGGATACCTCCTTCAACCTATTTCGTGCATTATTCCTGTCACTACAACGGCGTGGTTCTGGTTCGAGGAACTGGCAAAGTCGCTCAATAGAGAGACTCCATATGAGGAGGTTATGGACAGAATTCACGCACTTAAGTTAGCTAATTCCTTCATTTTAGACGCCGCTTTGCAGTTAGCGAGATTAACGGCGAAAAATTCAGGGTTTGCAATTGTGGCGCGTAGAGCGCTCTGGTTAAAGTCTTGGTCGGCGGATGTATCTTCCAAGACAAAATTGCTTAATATCCCTTTCAAGGGTAAGACCCTTTTTGGGCCAGAATTGAAAGAAATTATTTCAGACATCACTGGGGGAAAGGGCCATGCCCTCCCACAAGATAGGCCTTTCAAGGCTAAGAATAAGTCCAATTTTCGTTCCTTTCGCAATTTCAGGAACGGACCGGCTCCAACTCTACAGCCTCTAGACAAGAGGGTAACGCTTCCCAGACTAAACCAGCCTGGAAACCAATGCAAGGCTGGAACAAGGGTAAACAGGCCAAGAAACCTGCTGCTGCTACCAAAACAGCATGAAGGGGTAGCCCCCGATCCGGGACCGGATCTAGTAGGGGGCAGACTCTCTCTCTTTGCTCAGGCTTGGGCAAGAGATGTTCAGGATCCCTGGGCACTAGAAATAGTCTCTCAGGGTTATCTTCTAGAATTCAAGGAACTACCCCCAAGGGAAAGGTTCCACATGTCTCACTTATCTTCAAACCAAATAAAGAGACAGGCATTCTTACATTGTGTAGAAGACCTGTTAAAGATGGGAGTGATACACCCAGTTCCAACTGTGGAACAAGGTCAGGGGTTTTACTCAAATCTGTTTGTAGTTCCCAAAAAAGAGGGAACTTTCAGACCAATTCTGGATTTAAAAATTCTAAACAAATTTCTCAGAGTTCCATCGTTCAAAATGGAAACCATTCGAACAATTTTACCTACAATCCAGGAGGGTCAATATATGACTACCGTGGATTTAAAGGACGCGTATCTACATATTCCTATCCACAAAGATCATCATCAGTTCCTAAGGTTCGCCTTTCTGGACAATCATTATCAGTTCGTGGCTCTGCCATTCGGACTAGCCACTGCTCCCAGAATTTTCACAAAGGTGCTCGGGTCCCTTCTAGCGGTTCTAAGACCAAGGGGCATTGCAGTGGCACCTTATCTGGACGACATTCTAATTCAAGCGTCGTCTCTTTCCAAGGCAAAGGCTCATACAGACATTGTTCTAGCCTTTCTCAGATCTCACGGGTGGAAGGTGAACGTAGAAAAGAATTCACTATCTCCGTCGACAAGAGTTCCCTTTTTGGGAACAATAATAGATTCTTTAGAAATGAAGATCTTCTTGACAGAAGTCAGAAAGTCAAAGCTTCTAAACGCTTGTCAAGTTCTCTCTATTCTGCAGCCTTCCATAGCTCAGTGCATGGAAGTAGTAGGATTGATGGTGGCAGCAATGGACATAGTTCCTTTTGCTCGAATTCATCTAAGACCATTACAACTGTGCATGCTCAATCAGTGGAATGGGGACTATGCAGACTTGTCTCCTCAGATTCAAGTAGACCAGTTAACCAGGGAGTCACTCCGTTGGTGGTTGACTCAGGATCACCTGTCTCAGGGAATGAGTTTCCGCAGACCAGAGTGGGTCATTGTCACGACCAACGCCAGTCTATTAGGCTGGGGCGCGGTCTGGGACTCCCTGAAAGCTCAGGGTCTATGGTCTCGGGAAGAGTCTCTTCTCCCAATAAACATCCTGGAACTGAGAGCGATATTCAATGCTCTCCAGGCTTGGCCTCAACTAGCGAAGACCGGATTCATAAGATTCCAGTCGGACAACATGACCACTGTAGCTTACATCAATCATCAAGGGGGAACAAAGAGTTCCTTGGCGATGACAGAGGTATCCAAGATCATCAAATGGGCGGAGGATCACTCCTGCCACCTATCTGCAATCCACATCCCAGGAGTAGACAACTGGGAAGCATATAGCTCTAAAGATATGTATTTCAGGAGTTAGGGATATCCTTTAAAGACATAAATCGCTGAATTCTAGATGTAACTTTTTGTTTTGCAAATATTTTCTCTTGTTAAGTGTGTTCAGTCCACGGGTCATCCATTACTTATGGGATATATTCTCCTTCCCAACAGGAAGTTGCAAGAGGATCACCCAAGCAGAACTGCTATATAGCTCCTCCCCTCACATGTCATACCCAGTCATTCTCTTGCAACCCTCAACAAAGAAGGAGGTCGCGAGAGGAGTCTGAGTTTTTACTTAATTATTCTTCAATCAAAAGTTTATTTTAAATGGCACCGGAGTGTGCTGTTTTTCTATCTCAGGCAGTATTTGGAAGAAGAAACTGCCTGCATTTTCTATGATCTTAGCAGGCGTAACTAAGATCCACTGGCTGTTCTCGACATTCTGAGGAGTGGGATAACTTCAGACAATGGGAATAGCATGCGGGGTCCCCCGCAAATGAGGTATGTGCAGTACAATATTTTCTGGGAATGGAATTGACTAAGAAAACACTGCTGTTATCCGTATGATGTAAGTACAGCCTTAAATGCAGTAGTAGTGACTGGTATCAGGCTGCTAAATGTATGCACAGTAGAGTTATTTTCTAGGGACTAGAATTTGACTGAGAAAATACTGTTAATACTGAAATAATGCTTAAGCCTTATCTGCAGTGGAAGCGACTGGTAGCAGGCTTAGTGATAACTTTTGCATGACATTAAAAGAAGTTTGTGTTTAAAACGTTTACTGGCATGTTATTCGTTTTGTGAGGTACTTTGGTGATAAATCCTTTTGGGCATGATTTTTTTCCACATGGCTAACGTATATTTCTGAATAGAAACCGTTATATCAGGTCTCCCACTGTTGTAAATGAGTGGGAGGGGCCTTTTTTAGCGCCTTGTTGCGCAGTTAAAATTCTAGCACAGTCTTCCTGCTTCTTCCTCCTTGATCCAGGACGTCTCTAGAGAGCTCAGGGGTCTTCAAAATTCGTTTTTGAGGGAGGTAATCAGTCACAGCAGACCTGTGACAGTGTGTTTGACTGTGATAAGAGCGTTAAATCTTAATTTGATATCGGTTTTTGGGTACTGAGGGGTTAATCATCCTTTTGCTAATGGGTGCAATCCTCTGCTAATTAATACATTTAAAGAATTGTTGACTATAACTGAATTAGTTCTTTGTTATTCAATCGTGTTTTTTAAAAGCGCTGCAGCGTTTTTTATATTGCTTGTAAACTTATTGAAAGTAATTTCCAAGCTTGCTAGCTTCATTGCTAGTCTGTTTAAACATGTCTGATACAGAGGAATCTGCTTGTTCATTATGTTTAAAAGCCGATGTGGAGCCCAATAGAAATATGTGTACCAATTGTATTGATATTACTTTGAATAAAAGTCAATCTGTACCGATAAAGAAATTATCACCAGACAACGAGGGGGAAGTTATGCCGTCTAACTCTCCTCACGTGTCAGTACCTTCGTCTCCCGCTCGGGAGGTGCGTGAGATTGAGGCGCCAAGTACATCAAGGCCCTTACAAATCACTTTACATGATATGGCTAATGTTATGAAAGAAGTATTATACAATATGCCCGAGTTAAGAGGCAAGCGCGACAGCTCTGGGTTAAGGACAGAGCGCGCCGATGACACGAGAGCCATGTCTGATACTGCGTCACAATTTGCAGAACATGAGGACGGAGAGCTTCATTCTGTGGGTGACGGTTCTGATTCGGGGAGACCGGATTCAGAAATTTAAAATTTTAAATTTAAGCTTGAAAACCTCCGCGTGTTGCTAGGGGAGGTGTTAGCAGAGCCGCTAACACCTCCCCTAGCAACACGCGGAGGTTTTCAAGCTTAAATGATTGTGACACGGTGGCAATCCCAGAGAAATTATGTAGGCTGGATAAATACTATGCGGTACCGGTGTGTACGGACGTTTTTCCTATACCAAAGAGGCTTACAGAGATTATTAGCAAGGAGTGGGATAGACCCGGTGTGCCTTTTTCCCCTCCTCCGATATTTAGAAAAATGTTCCCTATAGACGCCACCACACGAGACTTATGGCAGACGGTCCCTAAGGTGGAGGGAGCAGTTTCTACTTTAGCCAAGCGTACCACTATCCCGGTGGAGGATAGCTGTGCTTTCTCAGATCCAATGGATAAAAAATTAGAGGGTTACCTTAAGAAAATGTTTGTTCAACAAGGTTTTATATTACAGCCTCTTGCATGCATTGCGCCTGTCACTGCTGCAGCGGCATTCTGGTTTGAGTCTCTGGAAGAGGCGATTCGCACAGCACCATTGGATGAGTCTTTGATCAAGATTAGAACCCTTAAGCTGGCTAATGCGTTTGTTTCGGATGCCGTAGTGCATTTAACCCAACTTACGGCTAATAATTCCGTATTCGCCATACAGGCGCGCAGAGCGCTATGGCTTAAATCCTGGTCAGCAGATGTAACTTCTAAGTCTAAACTACTGAACATTCCTTTCAAAGGGCAGACCTTATTCGGGCCCGGCTTGAAGGAAATTATTGCTGACATTACTGGAGGTAAGGGCCACACCCTTCCTCAGGACAGAGCCAAATCAAAGGCCAAACAGTCTAATTTTCGTGCCTTTCGTAATTTCAAGGCAGGAGCAGCATCAACTTCCTCCGCTCCAAAACAGGAAGGAACTACTGCTCGTTACAGACAAGGTTGGAAAGGCAACCAGTCATGGAACAAGGGCAAGCAGGCCAGAAAGCCTACTTCCGCCCCTAAGACAGCATGAAGACAGGGCCCCCTTTCCGGAGACGGATCTAGTGGGGGGCAGACTTTCTCTCTTCGCCCAGGCTTGGGCAAGAGATGTACAGGATCCCTGGACGTTGGAGATTATATCTCAGGGATACCGTCTGGATTTCAAAACTTCTCCACAAGGGAGGTTTCATCTGTCAAGGTTATCAATAAACCTAGTAAAGAAAGAGGCATTTCTACAATGTGTACAAGACCTCTTAGTGATGGGAGTGATCCACCCAGTTCCGCGAACGGAACAGGGGCAAGGGTTTTATTCAAATCTGTTTGTGGTTCCCAAAAAAGAGGGAACCTTCAGACCAATCTTAGACTTAAAAATCTTAAACAAGTTCCTAAGGGTTCCATCGTTCAAGATGGAAACCATTCGGACCATCCTACCCATGATCCAAGAGGGTCAATATATGACCACAGTGGACTTAAAGGATGCCTACCTTCACATACCGATTCACAAAGATCATTATCGGTACCTAAGGTTTGCCTTTCTAGACAGGCATTACCAGTTTGTAGCTCTTCCCTTCGGGTTAGCTATGGCCCCGAGAATTTTTACAAAGGTTCTGGGCTCACTTCTGGCGGTACTAAGACCACGAGGCATAGCGGTGGCTCCGTACCTAGACGACATTCTGATACAAGCGCCAAGTTTTCAAAATGCAAAGTCTCATACAGAGATAGTTCTAGCATTTCTGAGGTCGCATGGGTGGAAAGTGAACGTGGAAAAGAGTTCTGTTACCTCTCACAAGGGTCCCTTTTCTAGGGACTCTTATAGATTCTGTAGAGATGAAAATTTACCTGACGGAGTCCAGGTTATCAAAGATTCTCAATGCTTGCCGTGTCCTTCACTCCATTCCAAGCCCATCAGTAGCTCAGTGCATGGAAGTAATCGGCTTAATGGTCGCGGCAACGGACATAGTGCCATTTGCGCGCCTACATCTCAGACCGCTGCAACTATGCATACTAAATCAATGGATCGGGGATTACTCAGATCTGTCCCCTTTGCTAAATCTGGACCAGGAGACCAGAGATTCACTTCTCTGGTGGTTGTCACGGGTTCATCTGTCCAAAGGAATGACTTTTCGCAGACCAGATTGGACGATTGTAACAACAGATGCCAGCCTACTGGGCTGGGGAGCAGTCTGGAACTCCCTGAAGGCTCAGGGATCGTGGACTCAGGAGGAGAAACTCCTCCCGATAAACATTCTAGAATTAAGAGCAATATTCAATGCTCTTCTAGCTTGGCCTCAGTTAGCAACACTGAGGTTCATCAGATTTCAGTCGGACAACATCACGACTGTGGCTTACACCAATCATCAAGGGGGAACCAGGAGTTCCCTAGCGATGTTGGAAGTCTCGAAGATAATTCGCTGGGCAGAGTCTCACTCTTGCCACCTGTCAGCGATCTACATCCCAGGCGTGGAGAACTGGGAGGCGGATTTTCTAAGTCGCCAGACTTTTCATCCGGGGGAGTGGGAACTTCACCCGGAGGTATTTGCTCAACTGATTCGTCGTTGGGGCAAACCGGATCTGGATCTCATGGCATCTCGCCAGAACGCCAAGCTTCCTTGTTACGGATCCAGGTCCAGGGACCCGGGAGCGGTGCTGGTAGATGCACTAGCAGCCCCTTGGGTTTTCAACATAGCTTATGTGTTTCCACCTTTTCCGTTGCTACCTCGACTGATTGCCAGGATCAAACAGGAGAGAGCATCGGTGATTCTGATAGCGCCTGCGTGGCCACGCAGGACCTGGTATGCAGACCTAGTGGACATGTCATCCTGTCCACCATGGTCTCTACCCCTGAGGCAGGACCTTCTAATTCAGGGTCCTTTCAACCATCCAAACCTAATTTCTCTGAGGCTGACTGCTTGGAAATTGAACGCTTGATTCTATCAAAGCGTGGGTTTTCGGATTCGGTTATTGATACATTAATACAGGCTCGGAAACCTGTTACCAGAAAAATTTACCACAAGATATGGCGTAAATATTTATATTGGTGTGAATCCAAGAGTTACTCATGGAGTAAGGTTAGGATTCCTAGGATATTGTCTTTTCTATAAGAGGGTTTAGAAAAGGGCTTATCCGCTAGTTCACTAAAGGGACAGATTTCTGCTCTGTCTATTCTTTTACACAAGCGTCTGGCAGAGAATCCAGACGTCCAGGCTTTTTGGCAGGCTTTGGCTAGGATTAAGCCTGTGTTTAAAGCTGTTGCTCCTCCGTGGAGCTTAAACTTGGTTCTTAAAGTTCTTCAAGGTGTTCCGTTTGAACCCCTTCATTCCATTGATATTAAGCTTTTATCTTGGAAAGTTCTGTTTTTGATGGCTATTTCCTCGGCTCGAAGAGTCTCTGAGTTATCTGCCTTACATTGTGATTCTCCTTATCTGATCTTTCATTCAGACAAGGTAGTCCTGCGTACTAAACCTGGGTTTTTACCTAAGGTTGTTTCTAACAGGAATATCAATCAAGAGATTGTTGTTCCATCATTATGTCCTAATCCTTCTTCAAAGAAGGAACGTCTCTTGCATAATCTAGACGTGGTCCGTGCCCTGAAGTTCTACTTAAAGGCAACTAAAGATTTTTGACAAACTTCTTCTCTGTTTGTCGTTTACTCTGGACAGAGGAGAGGTCAAAAGGCTTCAGCTACCTCTCTCTCTTTTTGGCTTTGTGGCATAATACGCTTAGCCTACGAGACTGCTGGACAGCAGCCTCCTGAAAAAATTACAGCTCATTCCACTAGAGCTGTGGCTTCCACCTGGGCCTTTAAGAATGAGGCCTCTGTTGAACAGATTTGCAAGGCTGCAACTTGTTCTTCACTTCATACTTTTTCCAAATTTTCCAAATTTGACACTTTTGCTTCTTCGGAGGCTGTTTTTGGGAGAAAGGTTCTACAGGCAGTGGTTCCTTCAGTTTAATGTTCCTGCCTTGTCCCTCCCATCATCCGTGTACTTTAGCTTTGGTATTGGTATCCCATAAGTAATGGATGACCCGTGGACTGAACACACTTAACAAGAGAAAACATAATTTATGCTTACCTGATAAATTTATTTCTCTTGTAGTGTGTTCAGTCCACGGCCCGCCCTGTCTTTTTGAGGCAGGTTCTAAATTTTAAATTATAACTCCAGTCCCCACTGCACCCTATAGTTTCTCCTTTCTCGTCTTGTTTCGGTCGAATGACTGGATATGACATGTGAGGGGAGGAGCTATATAGCAGTTCTGCTTGGGTGATCCTCTTGCAACTTCCTGTTGGGAAGGAGAATATATCCCATAAGTAATGGATGACCCGTGGACTGAACACACTACTAGAGAAATAAATTTATCAGGTAAGCATAAATTATGTTTTTTCTAAGGTATGATACACATTATTTGCCAGGCTGATTGTTTTTAGGTACATGTCTATTGGGAACCAACTTTAAAGGGACACTGAACCCAAATGTTTTCTTTCGTGATCCAAATAGAGCAGGCAATTTTAAGCAACATTCTAATTTACTCCTGTTATCAATTTTTCTTCGTTCTCTTGCTATCTTTATTTAAAAAAGAAGTCATCTAAGCTAAGGAGCCAGCCAATTTTTGGGTTAGCCCCTGGACAGCACTTCTTTATTGGTGGGTGAATTTATCCGTCAATCAGCAAGAACAACCCACCACCATTTTTGTTCACCAAAAATGGGCTGGCATCTAAACTTACGTTCTTGCTTCTCAAATAAAGATACTAAGATAAGGAAGATTTTTTTATAATAGGATTAAATTAGAAAGTTGCTTACAATTGCATGCTCTATCTGAACCACGAAAGAAAGATTTTGAGTTCAGTGTCCCTTTAAGGGGAAATAATATTTTTAGAGACCTATTAAAAAAAAACCAGTATTCCCAGCTTCCCACATACTGGGATATTTTCACAATTATATATAGAATTTATTGAATTAAGTGACTATGTAGGTTTTTAATCACAATTACTATAAACTGAATGTTATACAAAATATTCCTAATTATGGAAAGAAAATGAACAGAATAGCACAGAGGTGTACAAGTTAGTGCTGCTTGTTAAACAACATTGGTAGATATGTCACACAGGGTAGTGTAATTTTAAAAAAACATTTGTTTAATATTGAAGAAATAAATCCAAACCTTTGGTTTCTAGGTAGTACTTTTAGTTGCTATACAGTAATAGGCGCCGGCACCATTTTCCTTGTGTAATCTTTTCTGCAGACGGCAATAGGGGATCGATAAAATGTGCAAACAATGCCTGTGTGTTGAATATAGAAATGCTATGGTAACTGTTTGACAGGGTTTGTTAAATTCCTTTTAATAATGCTATATTCCACACAAAGCCATTGTTTGCACGTTTATCCCTAATTGTCACCAGTAGAAAAGATCCGACCAGATAAATTAAACCTCAGTTTCAATATGGTGGAACCTATTACTTTCTAGCAACTCAGGGGAATTTGCCCACAAATTTCAGTTTTAAATTAAACTTTCTATCTGAATCACAAAATATATATATTTTTTTGGGTTTCATATCTATTCAGTGTCTCTTTAATTAGTTCTTTATATTTACTTCTTTGTGTTTTGTTTCTTTCTTTAGACTCTAGCATCTCTTGCCAAGCTGATGAAGGAATGCTGGTACCAAAACCCATCTGCAAGACTCACAGCCTTACGCATCAAAAAGACTTTAACCAAAATTGACAATTCCTTAGATAAACTAAAATCTGACTGTTGAAGAGCATTCAGGACTGCCATGAAATCTTTGCATAATTCATAAAAAATAAAAATGGAAAAAAAAAAAACAGTGCTTGCCTGCCGAGGGTTTAGAACTTTTCATTTTATCTGGTTTCTTTATATACGTACCCACCTGTATGAAGACAATCCTGCTCTTTGTTCTTGCTCAGTTACTTTAAATGGGCATTTCACAAAAGACCAACTTCCACGTCAGAGGTCGGGCGTATAATTGCAAAGATTTGGCTTTGAAGGAGCACAGCAGACATTTTAGGACAACTCTGGGCATTAAAATGGTAATCTTGGAGGAAATAAAACTTTTTTTCTTTCCCTTCAAAATCCCAGTCACTCCTTAGTAAAACAAATGGGACTTTAGTGACATTTAATCAGCAATATTGCGTGTGCTTCTCTGTTCTAATGCACTAGCAATTCTTTGCATTCCTTACTTGCACTGTTACTGTTCATTTTAATGACAGATGCCAAATATATGGTTGGCCGTGTATGGATCTGTGTTATTGAATTATACCAATTCAGTGGGCGGGTGGGACTAATGCGAAAACTATCCTGAAATGCGTCAGCAATAGCTGCCATTTTAAGCGTTTATGTTTACAATAATGCTGAACATTAGATTTTTCTTGTCTATAATTGCAAATTATTTATTATTAGTGCACTTAATGGTTTAAACAACAAAACTAAAATCAAACCAAAAGGTGCAGAAAAAAACGACAGCTATTTTCTTTTTTTTTTTCTTACATTATTATAATAATTTTTTTTTATGAACACAAGTCATTTTGTAACACAGTGTAAGAAACAAAAATATTTCTGTATTCTCACATTGCAACTTTGATCACATAATTTTATTTTAAATGCTGAGATGTGTGCGTGCGTGTGGTCTGTAAAAATTTCAGTTTTAAGCTAAATGAAAATGTGTTAACACTCACAAATGGCCCCCTTTAGCATTTTTCTGACATAGGAAATAAGTTCGCATTTCACTAGAAAATGAGGGTCTGATTTATTCTAAGGGGGAGGGGATGCATTTTCTTCTAAGCTAATGTGCATTGTAAACTCTGCGAGAAAATAACTATTTTTGTTTTATTCTACTTTTTGTATTTAGTAGTTATTTGTATAAATTAAATAGAATGTTTTGAAGTCTAACTGACTTTTTTACATTTCTGTTTAAAACAAGTATGATTTGATCTCTGAAGTAAGATGGACAATATGGTAATTTTCATTCTGACAAAACTATATGCAATTATGGATGTGTAATCTTGTATGTGGAAATATTTTATGTGTGTATATATATATATATATATATATATATATATATATATATATGTGTGTGTATATATATGTGTGTGTATGTGTGTATATGTATGTGTGTGTGTATATATATATATATATATATATATATATATGTATGTGTGTATATATATATATATATATATATATATATATATATACATACACACACACACACACACACAATATTATTACACACTAAAAAGAGAAAAATTATATATGAAAATCAATATGTATGCTAAAGTGAAAACAATTTAATGTAAACAATAACAAATTCATATGTCATGCAACATCCATCATACAAATATAGATGCAAGGTATTAAAAACATCCAGACTGGGCGTCCCCAGTCATATTAAAACTTTGACGTCGGTCCATGACCAAAAGAAAGCCTTTCCTTGTAAAGGGTGTCAAGCATTAGGCAGAGTAAGCAGTTAGAGTAACTACAGGCTTTTTAGTAATGAGCATATGTAGCCAAAGTTTTTCAAGCAGTATTATTGTAAGGTTAAGCAGGAAGATTGCAGTATAAGCAGCCGGGAGTTAGACCAAACTTGAACATATTTTATAACCAATTTTATATATAGCATGTCAGAGTAAGTTGGAATCAAATATCTTCACTCGAGGACCAAGTCCACCAGTTAAATGTAAGCCGCCGAAAAACGGAAACTCCTCTCTATGAGCGGTCTCAACCAATCTTCTACGGGTTCTGCAGTAGACAAAGGTACAGTCCTCATCATATCCAGTGTTCATTTCCTTAATCCTCCACTCTTCTACAAGGTAACCTCATCTTGCATCTATATTTGTATGATAGATGTTGCATGACATATGTATTTGTTAATGTTAAATTGTTTTTACTTTAGCATACATATTGATTTTCATGTATGATTTGATTTTCATATTTCTCTTCTTTTTAGTGCGGGGACTATAATAATATTTTTTGTATGCACTATCTCTGGGTGTTTGATCTGGAGTACACCCTGGTCTCGAGCATTATTTATCTTATGTTTAGCATACATTTACAGCAATATATAGGAGTGCTTTCCTATATACTTTGTATGTATGTATGTGTGTGTGTATATATATATATATATATATATATATATATATATATATATATATATATATATCTAATTCATTTGAAAGTATTTGTCTTGCAGTCTCATAGAAAATATTCAGTATTTTTTACCTATTGGCGGCTAGGCTAGGCTAGATAAGGAAATATTTAATCCCTCATTGTTACAGCATTCTTGCCACAACAAGGGTCCATCTCTACCCTCTGATGGTGGTAAGGGCTTATGATTTATCTTCCAAGAAGTCCCAACATCTGCCCCCTCTCCTTTCCCCCACTGGAGGATATTCCTAGAGTTTTATGGACGGCTTTACCCTGAGGCTACACTTTACAGGATACCTTCATGTATGCATAGTAATCCTGTATGAGCAGACCTGATAGCATAGACATCTTAAGTTTTCTTGTTTTAGCGTGATGTTTGGGTTCTCTACTATATACTATTTTCATGCAGATGGCATATTCTATTCCAGTATACATCTCGCTAATCATTTTGTAAGTTCCTTTTACTTGTGGTTCATTTTTGGATAATGGATCTGTACAAATGCTTTTCTCCAACATAGGTGTGTCCGGTCCACGGCGTCATCCTTACTTGTGGGATATTCTCTTCCCCAACAGGAAATGGCAAAGAGCCCAGCAAAGCTGGTCACATGATCCCTCCTAGGCTCCGCCTACCCCAGTCATTCTCTTTGCCGTTGTACAGGCAACATCTCCACGGAGATGGCTTAGAGTTTTTTAGTGTTTAACTGTAGTTTTTCATTATTCAATCAAGAGTTTGTTATTTTCAAATAGTGCTGGTACGTACTATTTACTCAGAAACAGAAAAGAGATGAAGAATTCTGTTTGTATGAGGAAAATGATTTTAGCAACCGTAACTAAAATCCATGGCTGTTCCACACAGGACTGTTGAGAGCAATTAACTTCAGTTGGGGGAACAGTTTGCAGTCTCTTGCTGCTTGAGGTATGACACATTCTAACAAGACGATGTAATGCTGGAAGCTGTCATTTTCCCTATGGGATCCGGTAAGCCATGTTTATTACGATTGTAAATAAGGGCTTCACAAGGGCTTATTTAAACTGTAGACTTTTTTTGGGCTAAATCGATTGATATTAACACTTATTTAGCCTTGAGGAATCATTTATTCTGGGTATTTTGATTTAATAATATCGGCAGGCACTGTTTTAGACACCTTATTCTTTAGGGGCTTTCCCAAAGCATAGGCAGAGTCTCATTTTCGCGCCGGTGTTGCGCACTTGTTTTTGAGAGGCATGGCATGCAGTCGCATGTGAGAGGAGCTCTGATACTTGTAAAAGACTTCTGAAGGCGTCATTTGGTATCGTATTCCCCTTTGGGTTTGGTTGGGTCTCAGCAAAGCAGATACCAGGGACTGTAAAGGGGTTTAAAGCTTAAAACGGCTCCGGTTCCGTTATTTTAAGGGTTAAAGCTTCCAAAATTGGTGTGCAATATTTTCAAGGCTTTAAGACGCTGTGGTGAAAATTGTAAAATGGACAAGTGTAAAATGGACAAGTTCCTAGAGGTGCCGGGGCTCCCAGAAGCTTTTCCTATACCCAAGCGGGTGGCGGACATTGTTAATAAAGAATGGGAAAGGCCCGGTATTCCTTTCGTCCCTCCCCCCATATTTAAAAAATTGTTTCCTATGGTCGACCCCAGAAAGGACTTATGGCAGTCAGTCCCCAAGGTCGAGGGAGCGGTTTCTACTTTAAACAAACGCACCACTATTCCCATAGAGGATAGTTGTGCTTTCAAAGATCCTATGGATAAAAAATTAGAAGGTTTGCTTAAAAAGATGTTTGTTCAGCAGGGTTACCTTCTACAACCCATTTCATGCATTGTCCCTGTCACTACAGCCGCATATTTCTGGTTTGATGAACTGCTTAAGGTGCTCGATAGTGACTCTCCTCCTTATGAGGAGATTATGGACAGAATCAATGCTCTCAAATTGGCTAATTCTTTCACTCTAGACGCCTCTTTGCAATTGGCTAAGTTAGCGGCTAAGAACTCTGGGTTTGCTATTGTGGCGCGCAGAGCGCTTTGGTTGAAATCTTGGTCGGCTGATGCGTCTTCCAAGAACAAGCTACTAAACATTCCTTTCAAGGGGAAAACGCTGTTTGGTCCTGACTTGAAAGAGATTATCTCTGATATCACTGGGGGTAAGGGCCACGCCCTTCCTCAGGATCGGCCTTTCAAGGCAAAAAATAGACCTAATTTTCGTCCCTTTCGTAAAAACGGACCAGCCCAAGGTGCTACGTCCTCTAAGCAAGAGGGTAATACTTCTCAGGCCAAGCCAGCTTGGAGACCAATGCAAGGCTGGAACAAGGGAAAGCAGGCCAAGAAACCTGCCACTGCTACCAAGACAGCATGAAATATTGGCCCCCGATCCGGGACCGGATCTGGTGGGGGGCAGACTCTCTCTCTTCGCTCAGGCTTGGGCAAGAGATGTTCTGGATCCTTGGGCGCTAGAAATAGTCTCCCAGGGTTATCTTCTGGAATTCAAGGGACTTCCCCCAAGGGGGAGGTTCCACAGGTCGCAGTTGTCTTCAGACCACATAAAAAGACAGGCGTTCTTACATTGTGTAGAAGACCTGTTAAAAATGGGAGTGATTCATCCTGTTCCATTAAGAGAACAAGGGATGGGGTTCTACTCCAATCTGTTCATAGTTCCCAAAAAAGAGGGAACGTTCAGACCAATCCTAGATCTCAAGATCTTAAACAAATTTCTCAAGGTCCCATCGTTCAAGATGGAAACCATTCGAACTATCCTTCCTTCCATCCAGGAAGGTCAATTCATGACCACGGTGGATTTAAAGGATGCGTATCTACATATTCCTATCCACAAGGAACATCATCGGTTCCTAAGGTTTGCATTCCTGGACAAACATTACCAGTTCGTGGCGCTTCCTTTCGGATTAGCCACTGCTCCAAGGATTTTCACAAAGATACCAGGGTCCCTTCTAGCGGTGCTAAGACCAAGGGGCATTGCAGTAGTACCTTACCTGGACGACATTCTGATTCAAGCGTCGTCCCTTCCTCAAGCAAAGGCTCACACGGACATTGTCCTGGCCTTTCTCAGATCTCACGGCTGGAAAGTGAACGTGGAAAAGAGTTCTCTATCCCCGTCAACAAGGGTTCCCTTCTTGGGAACAATTATAGACTCCTTAGAAATGAGGATCTTTCTAACAGAGGCCAGAAAAACAAAGCTTCTGGACTCTTGTCGGATACTTCATTCCGTTCCTCTTCCTTCCATAGCTCAGTGCATGGAAGTGATCGGGTTGATGGTGGCGGCGATGGACATAGTTCCTTTTGCACGCATTCATCTAAGACCATTACAACTGTGCATGCTCAGTCAGTGGAATGGGGACTATACAGACTTGTCTCCGAAGATACAAGTAAATCAGAGGACCAGAGACTCACTCCGTTGGTGGCTGTCCCTGGACAATCTGTCTCAAGGGATGATGTTCCACAGACCAGAGTGGGTCATTGTCACGACCAACGCCAGTCTGATAGGCTGGGGCGCGGTCTGGGGATCCCTGAAAGCTCAGGGTCTTTGGTCTCGGGAAGAATCTCTTCTACCGATAAATATTCTGGAACTGAGAGCGATATTCAATGCTCTCCAGGCCTGGCCCCAGCTTGCGAGGACCAGGTTCATACGGTTTCAATCAGACAACATGACGACTGTTGCGTACATCAACCATCAGGGGGGAACAAGGAGTTCCCTAGCGATGGAAGAAGTAACCAAAATTATTCTTTGGGCGGAGTCTCACTCCTGCCACCTGTCTGCTATCCACATCCCAGGAGTGGAAAATTGGGAAGCGGATTTTCTGAGTCGGCAGACATTGCATCCGGGGGAGTGGGAACTCCATCCGGAAATCTTTGCCCAAGTCACTCACCTGTGGGGCATTCCAGACATGGATCTGATGGCCTCTCGTCAGAACTTCAAAGTTCCTTGCTACGGGGCCAGATCCAGGGATCCCAAGGCGGCTCTAGTGGATGCACTAGTAGCACCTTGGACCTTCAAACTAGCTTATGTGTTCCCGCCATTTCCTCTCATCCCCAGGCTGATAGCCAGGATCAAGCAGGAGAGGGCGTCGGTGATCTTGATAGCTCCTGCGTGGCCACGCAGGACTTGGTATGCAGATCTGGTGAATATGTCATCGGCTCCACCTTGGAAGCTACCTTTGAGACGAGACCTTCTTGTTCAGGGTCCGTTCGAACATCCGAATCTGGTTTCACTCCAGCTGACTGCTTGGAGATTGAACGCTTGATTTTATCGAAGCGAGGATTCTCAGATTCTGTTATTGATACTCTGGTTCAGGCCAGAAAGCCTGTGACTAGAAAGATTTACCACAAAATTTGGAAAAAATATATCTGTTGGTGTGAATCTAAAGGATTCCCTTGGGACAAGGTTAAGATTCCTAGGATTCTATCCTTCCTTCAAGAAGGATTGGAAAAAGGATTATCTGCAAGTTCCCTGAAGGGACAGATTTCTGCCTTGTCGGTATTACTTCACAAAAAGCTGGCAGCTGTGCCAGATGTTCAAGCCTTTGTTCAGGCTCTGGTTAGAATCAAGCCTGTTTACAAACCTTTGACTCCTCCTTGGAGTCTCAATTTAGTTCTTTCAGTTCTTCAGGGGGTTCCGTTTGAACCCTTACATTCCGTTGATATTAAGTTATTATCTTGGAAAGTTTTGTTTTTAGTTGCGATTTCTTCTGCTAGAAGAGTCTCAGAATTATCTGCTCTGCAGTGTTCTCCTCCTTATCTGGTGTTCCATGCAGATAAGGTGGTTTTACGTACTAAACCTGGTTTTCTTCCAAAAGTTGTTTCTAACAAAAACATTAACCAGGAGATTATCGTACCTTCTCTGTGTCCAAAACCAGTTTCAAAGAAGGAACGTTTGTTGCACAATTTGGATGTTGTTCGCGCTCTAAAATTCTATTTAGATGCTACAAAGGATTTTAGACAAACATCTTCCTTGTTTGTTGTTTATTCAGGTAAAAGGAGAGGTCAAAAAGCAACTTCTACCTCTCTCTCTTTTTGGATTAAAAGCATCATCAGATTGGCTTACGAGACTGCCGGACGGCAGCCTCCCGAAAGAATCACAGCTCATTCCACTAGGGCTGTGGCTTCCACATGGGCCTTCAAGAACGAGGCTTCTGTTGATCAGATATGTAGGGCAGCGACTTGGTCTTCACTGCACACTTTTACCAAATTTTACAAGTTTGATACTTTTGCTTCTTCTGAGGCTATTTTTGGGAGAAAGGTTTTGCAAGCCGTGGTGCCTTCCATTTAGGTGACCTGATTTGCTCCCTCCCTTCATCCGTGTCCTAAAGCTTTGGTATTGGTTCCCACAAGTAAGGATGACGCCGTGGACCGGACACACCTATGTTGGAGAAAACAGAATTTATGTTTACCTGATAAATTTCTTTCTCCAACGGTGTGTCCGGTCCACGGCCCGCCCTGGTTTTTTTAATCAGGTCTGATATTTTATTTTCTTTAACTACAGTCACCACGGTACCATATGGTTTCTCCTATGCAAATATTCCTCCTTAACGTCGGTCGAATGACTGGGGTAGGCGGAGCCTAGGAGGGATCATGTGACCAGCTTTGCTGGGCTCTTTGCCATTTCCTGTTGGGGAAGAGAATATCCCACAAGTAAGGATGACGCCGTGGACCGGACACACCGTTGGAGAAAGAAATTTATCAGGTAAACATAAATTCTGTTTTTTTCTTTCTTCGTTACAGTATTTACTTAGGCTAACCTATGTTTGCCTACTATACTGTTGCATCTTTTTTTGTTATATATATTATGTGCGTTGTTTAGTCAGGATCAGACTGATGTACTACAAAAAAGTTCTTCCCTGCGAAAAGCACATGTTGAGCAAAAGAGGCTGTTCCTAGGGTGGTAACTGTACATAGAACAAGTTATTATGCTATAGTTCGTTCCCAGGTTGAGCGCTTCTCACTTTTTGCATATGCAAATTATGACCCTGAAGAAAGTCTCCCTAGGAGTGATACAGGAAACCAGACGTGGACCTGTTGCTCAGTGTGCCTAGAAGGATATGGCTGCACCTCGCTGACAAGCTATTTTATTGTTTGCTCCAATTTCGAGCACTTCTCTCTTTTTGTATATGCAAACTTTCCTATTTACTTTTATCATCACATTTGGTTTGTTCTTTTTGTATTTGTTGAAAGCTAAACCTAGGTAGGCTCATATGCTAATTTCTAAGCTCTTGAAGGACGCCTTTTATCTCAGTGCATTGTGACAGATTTTCACAGCTAGGCAGTGCTAGTTCATCTGTGCAATATAGATAACATTTTGCTCACTCCCGTGCAGCTATGAGTTGGCACTGATTTTCTTAAATGCAAGTCTGTCAAAAGAACTGACATAAGGGTCAGTCTGCAGAGGTTTAGATACAAGGTTATAACAGTATTGGTTATGCAAAACTGGGGAATGGGTAATAAAGGGATTATCTATCTTTTCAAACAATACATTTTTTTTTTTTGGAGTAGACCCTTTAAAGAGAGCATTAGAAATACTATTACAAATGTATTCATTTGTGTTTGCCATGCATATAAAAAGATCAGTGAAATGTTTAAACATTTTCTTTCATGTAAGTGGCTAGATTCCATGTGCTAGTGACGTATGGGATATACATTCCTACCAGGAGGGGGCAAAGTTTCCCAAACCTCAAAATGCCTATAAATACACCTCCCACCACATTCATACCTTAGTTTCTTCTATAAGATACGACGAGTCCACGGATTCATCCTTCACTTGTGGGATATTATCCTCCTGCTAACAGGAAGTGGCAAAGAGCACCACAGCAGAGCTGTCTATTTAGTTCCTCCCTTGACTCCACCCCCCAGTCATTCTCTTTGCCTACTCTAAGTAATAGGAAGGGTAAAGTGAAAGAGGTGATAAAATGTTAGTTTTTATTTTCTTCAAGCAAGAGTTTTTTATTTTAAATGGTACCGGTGTGTGCTATTTTCACCCAGGCAGCAGATGGATGAAGACTTCTGCCTGGAGGCTGATGATCTTAGCATTTGTCACTAAGATCCAGAGCAGTTCCCACAGAATGGCTGAGGAGTACTTAAGAAACTTCAGTGTGAGGAACGTTTTTCATGCTATAAGCAGTGAGGTATGTTCAGTCATTTTCTCTTGTTAAGTGTGTTCAGTCCACGGGTCATCCATTACTTATGGGATATATTCTCCTTCCCAACAGGAAGTTGCAAGAGGATCACCCAAGCAGATCTGCTATATAGCTCCTCCCCTCACATGTCATATCCAGTCATTCTCTTGCAACCCTCAACAAAGAAGGAGGTCGCGAGAGGAGTTGGAGTTTTTACTTAATTAGTACCAATTGTATTGATATTACTTTGAATAAAAGTCAATCTGTATCGATAAAGAAATTATCACCAGACAACGAGGGGGAAGTTATGCCGTCTAACTCTCCTCACGTGTCAGTACCTTCGTCTCCCGCTCGGGAGATGCGTGAAATTGAGGCGCCGAGTACATCAAGGCACTTACAAATCACTTTACATGATATGGCTAATGTTATGAAAGAAGTATTATACAATATGCCCGAGTTAAGAGGCAAGCGCGATAGCTCTAGGTTAAGGACAGAGCGCGCCGATGACACGAGAGCCATGTCTGATACTGCGTCACAATTTGCAGAACATGAGGACGGAGAGCTTCATTCTGTGGGTGACGGTTCTGATTCGGGGAGACCGGATTCAGAAATTTCAAATTTTAAATTTAAGCTTGAGAACCTCCGCGTGTTGCTAGGGGAGGTGTTAGCGGCTCTGAATGATTGTGACAGGGTGGCAATCCCAGAGAAATTATGTAGGCTGGATAAATACTATGCGGTACCGGTGTGTACTGACGTTTTTCCTATACCAAAAAGGCTTACTGAAATTATTAGCAAGGAGTGGGATAAACCTGGTGTGCCCTTTTCCCCTCCTCCGATATTTAGAAAAATGTTCCCTATAAACGCCGCCACACGAGACTTTTGGCAGACGGTCCCTAAGGTGGAGGGATCAGTGTGGAGGCAACCAGTCATGGAACAAGGGCAAGCAGGCCAGAAAGCCTACTTCCGCCCCTAAGACAGCATGAAGACAGGGCCCCCTTTCCGGAGACGGATCTAGTGGGGGGCAGACTTTCTCTCTTTGCCCAGGCTTGGGCAAGAGATGTACAGGATCCCTGGACGTTGGAGATTATATCTCAGGGATACCTTCTGGATTTCAAAACTTCTCCTCCACAAGGGAGGTTTCATCTCTCAAGGTTATCAACAAACCTAGTAAAGAAAGAGGCATTTCTACAATGTGTACAAGACCTCTTAGTGATGGGAGTGATCCACCCAGTTCCGCGAACGGAACAAGGGCAAGGGTTTTACTCAAATCTGTTTGTGGTTCCCAAAAAAGAGGGAACCTTCAGACCAATCTTAGACTTAAAAATCTTAAACAAATTCCTAAGGGTTCCATCGTTCAAGATGGAAACCATTCGGACCATCCTACCCATGATCCAAGAGGGTCAATATATGACCACAGTGGATTTAAAGGATGCCTACCTTCACATACCGATTCACAAAGATCATTATCGGTACCTAAGGTTTGCCTTTCTAGACAGGCATTACCAGTTTGTAGCTCTTCCCTTCGGTTAGCTACGGCTCCGAGAATTTTTACAAAGATTCTGGGTTCGCTTCTGGCGGTACTAAGACCGCGAGGCATTGCGGTGGCTCCGTACCTAGACGACATTCTGATACAAGCGTCAAGTTTTCAAAATGCAAAGTCTCATACAGAGATAGTTCTAGCATTTCTGAGGTCGCATGGGTGGAAAGTGAACATGGAAAAGAGTTCTCTGTTTCCACTCACAAGGGTTCCCTTACTAGGGACTCTTATCGATTCTGTAGAGATGAAGATTTACCTGACGGAGTCCAGGTTATCAAAAATTCTAAATGCTTGCCGTGTCCTTCATTCCATTCCAAGCCCATCAGTAGCTCAGTGCATGGAAGTAATCGGCTTAATGGTCGCGGCAATGGACATAGTGCCATTTGCGCGCCTGCATCTCAGACCGCTGCAATTATGCATGCTAAGTCAGTGGAATGGGGATTACTCAGATCTGTCCCCTTTACTGTATCTGGACCAGGGATTCTCTTCTCTGGTGGTTGTCTCGGGTTCATCTGTCCAAAGGAATGACCTTTCGCAGACCAGATTGGACGATTGTAACAACAGATGCCAGCTTACTAGGCTGGGGCGCAGTCTGGAACTCCCTAAAGGCTCAGGGATCGTGGACTCAGGAGGAGAAACTCCTTCCAATAAACATTCTGGAATTAAGAGCAATATTCAATGCTCTCCTAGCTTGGCCTCAGTTAGCAACACTGAGGTTCATCAGGTTTCAGTCGGACAACATCACGACTGTAGCTTACATCAATCATCAAGGAGGAACCAGGAGTTCCCTAGCGATGTTAGAAGTCTCAAGGATAATTCGCTGGGCAGAGTCTCACTCTTGCCACCTGTCAGCGATCTACATCCCAGGCGTGGAGAACTGGGAGGCGGACTTTCTAAGTCGCCAGACTTTTCATCCGGAGATGTTTGCTCAACTGATTCTTTGTTGGGGCAAACCGGAACTGGATCTCATGGCATCTCGCCAGAATGCCAAGCTTCCGTGCTACGGATCCAGGTCCAGGGACCCGGGAGCGTTGCTGATAGATGCACTAGCAGCCCCTTCGGTTTTCAACATGGCTTATGTGTTTCCACCTTTTCCGCTACTGCCTCGACTGATTGCCAAGATCAAACAGGAGAGAGCATCTGTGATTCTGATAGCGCCTGCGTGGCCACGCAGGACCTGGTATGCAGACCTAGTGGACATGTCGTCCTGTCCACCATGGTCTCTGCCTCTGAGGCAGGACCTTCTAATTCAGGGTCCTTTCAACCATCCAAATCTAGTTTCTCTGAGGCTGACTGCGTGGAGGTTGAACGCTTGATTCTATCGAAGCGTGGTTTCTCGGAGTCGGTTATTGATACATTAATACAGGCTCGGAAACCTGTGACCAGAAAAATTTACCATAAGATATGGTGTAAATATTTATATTGGTGTGAATCCAAGAGTTACTCATGGAGTAAGGTTAAGATTCCTAGGAATATTGTCTTTTCTACAAAAGGGTTTAGAAAAGGGTTTATCCGCTAGTTCGCTAAAGGGACAGATTTCTGCTTTGTCTATTCTTTTACACAAGCGTCTGGCAGAGAATCCAGACGCCCAGGCTTTTTGTCAGGCTTTGGCCAGGATTAAGCCTGTGTTTAAGACTGTTGCTCCTCCGTGGAGCTTAAACTTGGTTCTTAAAGTTCTTCAGGGTGTTCCGTTTGAACCCCTTCATTCCATTGATAT
This sequence comes from Bombina bombina, assembly GCF_027579735.1. NCBI lineage: Eukaryota > Metazoa > Chordata > Amphibia > Anura > Bombinatoridae > Bombina > Bombina bombina. The sequence goes on along the minus strand of NC_069499.1, from coordinate 412,017,428 downwards.
TAAGCTTTTATCTTGGAAAGTTCTGTTTTTGATGGCTATTTCCTTGGCTCGAAGAGTCTCTGAGTTATCTGCCTTACATTGTGATTCTCCTTATCTGATCTTTCATTCAGACAAGGTAGTCTTACGTACTAAACCTGGGTTTTTACCTAAGGTTGTTTCTAACAGGAATATCAATCAAGAGATTGTTGTTCCATCATTATGTCCTAATCCTTCTTCAAAGAAGGAACGTCTTTTGCATAATCTAGACGTGGTCCGTGCCCTGAAGTTCTACTTACAGGCAACTAAAGATTTTCGGCAAACTTCTTCTCTGTCGTTTACTCTGGACAGAGGAGAGGTCAAAAGGCTTCGGCTACCTCTCTCTCTCTTTTTGGCTTCGTAGCATAATACGTTTAGCCTATGAGACTGCTGGACAGCAGCCTCCTGAAAGAAGCTGTGGCTTCCACCTGGGCCTTTAAGAATGAGGCCTCTGTTGAACAGATTTGCAAGGCTGCAACTTGGTCTTCACTTCATACTTTTTCCAAATTTTAAAAATTTGACACTTTTGCTTCTTCGGAGGCTGTTTTTGGGAGAAAGGTTCTACAGGCAGTGGTTCCTTCTGTGTAATGTTCCTGCCTTGTCCCTCCCATCATCCGTGTACTTTAGCTTTGGTATTGGTATCCCATAAGTAATGGATGACCCGTGGACTGAACACACTTGACAAGAGAAAACATAATTTATGCATACCTGATAAATTTATTTCTCTTGTAGTGTGTTCAGTCCACGGCCCGCCCTGTCTTTTTTGAGGCAGGTTCTAAATTTTAAATTATAACTCCAGTCACCACTGCACCCTATAGTTTCTCCTTTCTCTTCTTGTTTCGGTCGAATGACTGGATATGACATGTGAGGGGAGGAGCTATATAGCAGATCTGCTTGGGTGTTCCTCTTGCAACTTCCTGTTGGGAAGGAGAATATATCCCATAAGTAATGGATGACCCGTCGACTGAACACACTACAAGAGAAATAAATTTATCAGGTAAGCATAAATTATGTTTTTTTCTGGAGAGACTGTTATTTCAGAATTGGCTGACAGTATCCCCATGAGGGAAAGAGTAAGCAGTAATCCTAAAGTATAAAGAGGGGTATTACTGGACTTGCATATTGGGCTATAAAAAAAATGGTTGAGACTGATGTTATGATGTTTGTGGGCAAACGTTTTCATGACTGGGAGTTACAGTTAACGTTTTTTATGATAGCCATTTTTCTACTTTATTAAGTATAGAGGGTACACATGGCTTCATTTATGGGTATATGAACCCACATGGCTAGGTTTTAGACCGCTCTGGTGCGGTTATTTTGGGCTGTGAGACATCAAGTATGGTGGGCGGGGCCTATTTTCGCGCCTCAGTTGTGCAGTTGTTTTTCCCAGACAAGCAGCAAGCTCCAACTCCGGTGGGCCTTTCAGAACAGTATGGCGTGGTGCAGGGGGTGTTTTAATTTGAAGTTAACGTTTTATAGCACAACATATTTTTGGTAAGGGTTAAGTATTCCTTTTCTTGTGGGGCAAATTTAGCTGTCAAGTTGGGATGCTTTTATCATAAAATTGGGATAATTGTATCGTTTTAAAGCAGTTTTGGAAAAATTGTATGCTTTTTCTCTTAAGTGTGTTCAGTCCACGGGTCATCCATTACTTATGGGATATGTTCTCCTCCCCAACAGGAAGTTGCAAGAGGAACACCCAAGCAGAGCTGCTATATAGCTCCTCCCCTCACATGTCATATCCAGTCATTCTCTTGCAAGTCTCAACATAGGAGGTCCACGAGAGGAGTGGTGTTTTATACTTAATTTATTTCTTCAATCAAAAGTTTGTTATTTTTAAATGGCACCGGAGTGTGCTGTTTTTCTCTCAGGCAGTATTTAGAAGAAGAATCTGCCTGCGTTTTCAATGATCTTAGCAGACGTAACTAAGATCCACTGGCAGTTCTCGCACATTCTGAGGAGTGGGGTAACTTCAGAAAAGGGAATAGCATGCGGGGTCCCCCGCAAATGAGGTATGTGCAGTAATATTTTCTAGGAATGGAATTGACTAAGAAAACACTGCTGTTACCCATATGATGTAAGTACAGCCTTTAATGCAGTAGTAGCGACTGGTATCAGGCTGATAAATGTATGCACAGTAGAGTTATTTTCTAGGGACTAGAATTTGACTGAGAAAATACTGTTAATACTGAAATAAATGTATGAGCCTTAACTGCAGTAGAAGCGACTGGTAGCAGGCTTAGTGATAACTTTGCATAACACTGGAAAGTTGTTTTTAAAACGTTTACTGGCATGTTATTCGTTTTGTGAGGTACTTTGGTGATAAATCTTTTTGGGCATGATTTTTTTCCATATGGCTAACGTATATTTCTGCATAGAAACCGTTGTAGCAGGTCTCCCACTGTTGTAATATGAGTGGGAGGGGCCTTTTTTAGCGCCTTCTTGCGCAGTTAAAATTCTTGCACAGTCTTCCTGCTTCTTCCTCCTTGATCCAGGACGTCTCCAGAGAGCGCAGGGGTCTTCAAAATTCATTTTTGAGGGAGGTAATCAGTCACAGCAGACCTGTGACAGTGTGTTTGACTGTGATAAAAGCGTTAAATCTTAAATTGATTATCCGTTTTTGGGTATTGAGGGGTTAATCATCCGTTTGCTAGTGGATGCAATCCTCTGCTAAATTCATACATTTACTGTTAAAATTGTTGGCTATAACTGAATTAGTTCATTGTTATTTCAACTGTGACAGTTTTTTTGTGTTTTTAAAAGCGCTGCAGCGTTTTTTCTATTGCTTGTAAATTTATTGAACGATTTTTTCCAAGCTTGCTAGCCTTCATTGCTAGTCTGTTTAAACATGTCTGATACAGATGAATCTGCTTGTTCATTATGTTTAAAAGCCAATGTGGAGCCCAATAGAAATATGTGTACCAATTGTATTGATGTTACTTTAAATAAAAGTCAGTCTTTACCGGTAAAGAAATTATCACCAGACAACGAGGGGGAAGTTATGCCGCCTAACTCTCCTCACGTGTCAGTACCTTCGCCTCCCGCTCAGGAGGTGCGTGAGATTGTGGCGCCAAGTACATCAAGGCCCTTACAAATCACTTTGCATGATATGGCTAATGTTATGAAAGAAGTATTATCTAATTTGCCTGAGTTAAGAGGCAAGCACGATAGCTCTGGGTTTAGGACAGAGCGCGCCGATGACACGAGAGCCATGTCCGATACTGCGTCACAATTTGCAGAACATGAGGAAGGAGAGCTTCATTCTGTAGGTGACGGATCTGATCCGGGGAGACCGGATTCAGAAATTTCAAATTTTAAATTTAAGCTTGAGAACCTCCGTGTATTGCTAGGGGAGGTGTTAGCGGTTCTGAACGATTGCGACACGGTTGCAATCCCAGAGAAATTATGTAGGCTGGATAAATACTATGCGGTACCGGTGTGTACTGACGTTTTTCCTATACCTAAAAGGCTTACAGAGATTATTAGCAAGGAGTGGGATAGACCCGGTGTGCCCTTTTCCCCTCCTCCGATATTTAGAAAAATGTTCCCAATAGACGCCACCACACGAGACTTATGGCAGACGGTCCCTAAGGTGGAGGGAGCCGTTTCTACTTTAGCCAAGCGTACCACTATCCCGGTGGAGGATAGTTGTGCTTTCTCAGATCCAATGGATAAAAAATTAGGTTACCTTAAGAAAATGTTTGTTCAAAAAGGTTTTATATTACTTCTAAATCTAAATTGCTTAATATTCCTTTCAAAGGGCAAACCTTATTCGGGCCCGGCTTGAAAGAAATTATTGCTGACATTACTGGAGGTAAGGGTCACACCCTTCCTCAGGACAGGGCCAAATCAAAGGCCAAACAGTCTAATTTTCGTGCCTTTCGTAATTTCAAGGCAGGAGCAGCATCAACTTCCTCCGCTCCAAAACAGGAAGGGACTGCTACTCATTACAGACAGGGTTGGAAAGGCAACCAGTCCTGGAACAAGGGCAAGCAGGCCAGAAAACCTACTTCTGCCCCTAAGACAGCATGAAGAAAGGGCCCCCTATCCGGAAGCGGATCTAGTGGGGGGCAGACTTTCTCTCTTCGCCCAGGCCTGGGCAAGAGATGTCCAGGATCCCTGGGTGTTGGAGATCATATCTCAGGGATACCTTCTGGACTTCAAAACTTCTCCTCCACAAGGGAGATTTCATCTGTCAAGGTTATCAACAAACCTAATAAAGAAAGAGGCATTTCTACGATGTGTACAAGACCTCTTAGTAATGGTGATCCACCCGGTTCCGCGGACGGAACAAGGGCAAGGTTTTTACTCAAATCTGTTTGTGGTTCCCAAAAAAGAAGGAACCTTCAGGCCAATCTTGGACCTGAAGATCTTAAACAAATTCCTAAGGGTTCCATCGTTCAAAATGGAAACTATTCGAACCATCCTACCCATGATCCAAGAGGGTCAATATATGACCACAGTGGACTTAAAGGATGCCTACCTTCACACACCGATTCACAAGGATCATTATCGGTACCTAAGGTTTGCCTTTCTAGACAGGCATTACCAGTTTGTAGCTCTTCCCTTCGGGTTGGCTACGGCCCGAGAATTTTTACAAAGGTTCTGGGCTCGCTTCTGGCGGTACTAAGACCGCGAGGCATAGCGGTGGCTCAGTACCTAGATGACATCCTGATACAAGCGTCAACTTTTCAAAATGCAAAGTCTCATACAGAGATAGTTCTAGCATTTCTGAGGTCGCATGGGTGGAAAGTGAACTTGGAAAAGAGTTCTCTGTTCCCACTCACAAGGGTTCCCTTTCTAGGGACTCTTATAGATTCTGTAGAGATGAAGATTTACCTGACGGAGTCCAGGTTATCAAAAATCCTAAATGCTTGCCGTGTCCTTCATTCCATTCCAAGCCCATCAGTAGCTCAGTGCATGGAAGTAATTGGCTTAATGGTCGCGGCAATGGACATAGTGCCATTTGCGCGCCTACATCTCAGACCGCTGCAACTATGCATGCTAAGTCAGTGGAATGGGGATTACTCAGATCTGTCCCCTTTACTAAATCTGGACCAGGAGGCCAGAGATTCTCTTCTCTGGTGGTTGTCGCGGGTTCATCTGTCCAAAGGAATGACTTTTCGCAGACCAGATTGGACGATTGTAACAACAGATGCCAGCCTACTAGGCTGGGGTGCAGTCTGGAACTCCCTGAAGGCTCAGGGATCGTGGACTCAGGAGGAGAAACTCCTCCCAATAAACATTCTGGAATTAAGAGCAATATTCAATGCTCTTCTAGCTTGGCCTTAGTTAGCAACACTGAGGTTCATCAGATTTCAGTCGGACAACATCACGACTGTGGCTTACATCAATCATCAAGGGGGAACCAGGAGTTCCCTAGCGATGTTGGAAGTCTCGAAGATAATTCGCTGGGCAGAGTCGCACTCTTGTCACCTGTCAGCGATCTACATCCCAGGCATGGAGAACTGGGAGGCGGACTTTCTAAGTCTCCAGACCTTTCATCCAGGGGAGTGGGAACTTCACCCGGAGGTGTTTGCTCAACTGATTCTTCGTTGGGGCGAACCGGAGCTGGATCTCATGGCATCTCGCCAGAACGCCAAGCTTCCTTGTTACGGATCCAGGTCCAGGGACCCGGGAGCGGTGCTGGTAGATGCACTAGCAGCCCCTTGGGTTTTCAACATGGCTTATGTGTTTCCACCATTTCCGTTGCTACCTCGACTGATTGCCAGGATCAAACAGGAGAGAGCATCAGTGATTCTGATAGCGCCTGCGTGGCCACGCAGGACCTGGTATGCAGACCTAGTGGACATGTCGTCCTGTCCACCATGGTCTCTGCCTCTGAGGCAGGACCTTCTAATTCAGGGTCCTTTCAACCATCCAAGCCTAATTTCTCTGAGGCTGACTGCATGGAGATTGAACGCTTGATTCTATCAAAGCGTGGTTTTTCGGAGTCGGTTATTGATACGTTAATACAGGCTCGGAAACCTGTTGCCAGACAAAATTACCATAAGATTTGGCGTAAATATTTATATTGGTGTGAATCCAAGAGTTACTCATGGAGTAAGGTTAGGATTCCTAGGATATTGGCTTTTCTACAAGAAGGTTTAGAAAAGGGTTTATCCGCTAGTTCGTTAAAGGGACAGATTTCTGCTCTGTCTATTCTTTTACACAAACGTCTGGCAGAGAATCCAAACGTCCAGGCTTTTTGTCAGGCTTTGGCTAGGATTAAGCCTGTGTTTAAAACTGTTGCTCCTCCGTGGAGCTTAAACTTGGTTCTTAAAGTTCTTCAGGGTGTTCCGTTTGAACCCCTTCATTCCATTGATATTAAGCTTTTATCTTGGAAAGTTCTGTTTTTGATGGCTATTTCCTCGGCTCGAAGAGTCTCTGAGTTATCTGCCTTACATTGCGATTCTCCTTATCTGATTTTTCATTCAGACAAGGTAGTTCTGCGTACTAAACCTGGGTTTTTACCTAAGGTTGTTTCTAACAGGAATATCAATCAAGAGATTGTTGTTCCTTCATTATGTCCTAATCCTTCTTCAAAGAAGGAACGTCTTTTGCATAATCTGAACGTAGTCCGTGCCCTGAAGTTCTACTTACAGGCAACTAAAGATTTTCGGCAAACTTCTTCTCTGTTTGTCGTTTATTCTGGTCAGAGGAGAGGTCAAAAGGCTTCGGCCACCTCTCTCTCTTTTTGGCTTCGTAGCATAATACGTTTAGCCTATGAGACTGCTGGACAGCAGCCTCCTGAAAGAATTACAGCTCATTCCACTAGAGCTGTGGCTTCCACCTGGGCCTTTAAGAATGAGGCCTCTGTTGAACAGATTTGCAAGGCTGCAACTTGGTCTTCACTTCATACCTTTTCAAAATTTTACAAATTTGACACTTTTGCTTCTTCGGAGGCTGGTTTTGGGAGAAAGGTTCTACAGGCAGTGGTTCCTTCTGTTTAATGTTCCTGCCTTGTCCCTCCCATCATCCGTGTACTTTAGCTTTGGTATTGGTATCCCATAAGTAATGGATGACCCGTGGACTGAACACACTTAACAAGAGAAAACATAATTTATGCTTACCTGATAAATTTATTTCTCTTGTAGTGTGTTCAGTCCACGGCCCGCCCTGTCTTTTTTGAGGCAGTTCTAAATTTTAATTAAAACTCCAGTCACCACTGCACCCTATAGTTTTTCCTTTCTCGTCTTGTTTCGGTCGAATGACTGGATATGACATGTGAGGGGAGGAGCTATATAGCAGCTCTGCTTGGGTGTTCCTCTTGCAACTTCCTGTTGGGGAGGAGAATATATCCCATAAGTAATGGATGACCCGTGGACTGAACACACTACAAGAGAAATAAATTTATCAGGTAAGCATAAATTATGTTTTTTTCTCTTAAAGGCGCAGTACCGATTTTTCAGATTGTTATTTTTTCACTAAATAAAGTGTTTTCAAGCCTGTTTGTGGTCATTACTAGCCTGTTTAACATGTCTGACATTGAGGAAAGCCAATGTTCCATGTGTTTAGAAGCCATTGTGGAACCCCCACTTAAAATGTGTCCCTCATGTACTGAAAGGGCCTTACATTGCAAAGAACATATTTTAGCTGATAAAAGTATGTCTCAGGATACTTCTTAGTCAGAAGAGAATCAGGTTATGCCATCTACTTCTCCCCAAGTGTTACAACCTTTAACGCCCGCCCAAGCGACGCCAAGTACTTCTAGTGCATCTTATTCTTTCACCCTGCAAGATATGGCAGCAGTTATGTCTACTACCCTCACAGAGGTATTATCTAAACTGCCTGGTTTGCAGGGGAAGCGCAGTAGGTCCGGTATTAGAGTAAATGCTGAGCCCTCTGACGCTTTATTGACCATCTCGGATGTACCCTCACTATGTTCTGATTTGGGGGTGGGGGAATTGCTGTCTGAGGGAGAGCTTTCTGATTCAGGAAAGATGTTCCCTCAAAAAGACTCAGATATGACGGCCTTTAAGTTTAAGCTTGAACACCTCCGCTTGTTGCTCAGGGAGGTTTTAGTGACTGTGGATGATTGTGACCCTATTGTAATTCCACCAGAGAAATTGTGTAAAATGTATAGATATCTAGAGGTCCCTACTTACACTAATGTTTTTCCAGTCCCTAAGAGGATTTCGGACATTGTTACTAAGGAATGGGATAGACCAGGCATTCTGTTCTCTCCCCCTCCTACTTTTAAGAAAATGTTTTCCATTTCTGACACCATTCGGGATTCGTGGCAGACGGTCCCTAAGGTAGAGGGAGCTATTTCTACCCTGGCTAAGTGTACAACTATACCTATTGAGGACAGCTGTGCTTTCAAAGATCCTATAGATAAAATATTAGAGGGTCTTCTAAAGAAATTGTTTATTCATCAGGGTTTGCTTCTACAACCTATAGCGTGCATTGTTTCTGTAACTACTGCAGCGGCTTTTTGGTTCGAGGCTCTAGAGGAGTCCCTTAAGGTTGAGACCCCATTAGATGATATTTTAGATAGAATTAAGGCTCTCAAGCTAGCTAATTCTTTTATTACAGATGCCGCTTTTCAAATGGCTAATTTAGCGGCAAAGAATTCAGGTTTTGCCATTTTAGCGTATAGAGCGTTATGGCTTAAGTCCTGGTCTGCTGATGTGTCATCAAAATCTAAGCTATTAGCTATTCCTTTCAAAGGTAAGACCCTTTTCAGGCCTGAACTGAAGGAGATCATTTCCCACATCACTGGAGGAAAAGGCCATGCCCTTCCTCAGGATAAGACAAATAGAATGAGGGCCAAACAAAATAATTTTTGTTCCTTTCGAAACTTCAAAGGTGGTCCCTCTACCTCCTCCCCTGCCACAAAGCAGGAGGGGAATTTTACTCAATCCAAGTCAGTCTGGAGACCTAACCAGACTTGGAATAAAGGTAAACAGGCCAAGAAACCCGCTGCTGCTGCCAAGACAGCATGAAGGGGCAGCCCCCGATCCGGGAACGGATCTAGTAGGGGGCAGACTTTCTCTCTTCGCTCAGGCTTGGGCAAGAGACGTTCAGGATTCCTGGGCTTTAGAAATTGTGACCCAGGTGGGTATCATCTAGAATTCAAAGATTCTCCTCCAAGGGGGAGATTTCATCTTTCACGTTTGTCTGTAAACCAGACAAAAAGAGAGGCGTTCTTATGCTGTGTAGAATACCAATATACTATGCGTGTAATCTGCCCAGTTCCAAATGCAGAACAGGGGCAGGGGTTTTACTCCAATCTGTTCGTGGTTCCCAAAAAAGAGGGAACCTTCAGACCGATTCTAGATTTTAAAATTCTAAACAACTTTCTCAGAGTCCCATCCTTCAACATGGAGACCATTCGGACAATTTTACCAATGATCCAGGAGGTTCAATATATGACCTTCGTGGATTTGAAGGATGCTTATCTTCACATTCCTATCCACAAAGATCATCACCAGTTCCTCAGGTTCGCCTTCCTGGACAAGCATTACCAGTTTGTATCCCTTCCTTTCGAGTTGGCCACAGCTCCCAGAATTTTCACAAAGGTGCTAGGGTCCCTTCTGGCGGTTCTAAGGCCGCGGGGCATGGCAGTGGCGCTCTATCTGGACGATATCTTGATTCAGGCGTTAACTTACCAGCTAGCCAAATCTCACGGACGTCGTGTTGGCTTTTCTAAGATCTCACGGGTGGAAGGTGAACATAAAGAAGAGTTCACTTGTCCCTCTCACAAGAGTTCCATTCCTAGGAACTCTGATAGACTCGGTAGACATGAAAATTTTTCTGACGGAGGTCAGAAAATCAAAGATCTTTACCACTTGCCGAGCACTTCATTCCATTCCTCGGCCGTCAGTGGCTCAGTGTATGGAGGTAATTGGACCAATGGTAGTGGCAATGGACATAGTTCCGTTAGCTTGCTTGCATCTCAGACCACTGCAACTATGCATGCTCAGACAGTGGAATGGGGATTATGCAAATTTATCTCCTCAGATAAATCTGGATCAAGAGACCAGAGACTCTCTTCTTTGGTGGTTGTCACAGGATCATCTGTCCCAGGGAATGTGTTTCCGCAGGCCAGCATGGGCCACAGTGACGACGGATGCCAACCTATTAGGCTAGGGTGCAGTCTGGAATTCCCTGAAGGCGCAGGGTGTGTGGACTCAGGAGGAGGCTCTCCTTCCAATAAATATTCTAGAACTGAGAGCGATATTCAACGTGCTTCAGGCGTGGCCTCAGCTGGCTTCGACCAAATTCATAAGATTCCAGTTGGACAATATCATGACTGTAGCATATATCAATCATCAAGGGGGAACAAAGAGTTCTCTAGTGATAGAGGATAGAGGTTTCCAAAATCATTCGATGGGCAGAGACTCACTCTTGCCATCTATTAGCAATCTATATCCCAGGAGTGGAGAACTGGGAAGCGGATTTTCTCAGTCGTCAGACTTTTCATCTGGGGGAGTGGGAGCTCCATCCGGAGGTGTTTGCACAATTGGTCCGTCAATGGGGCACACCAGAATTGGATCTGATGGCATCTCGTCAGAATGCCAAACTTCCTTGTTACGGGTCCAGATCAAGGGATCCTCAAGCAGTACTGATAGATGCTCTAGCAGTTCCGTGGTCGTTCAACCTGGCTTATGTGTTTCCTCCTTTTCCTCTCCTTCCTCGTCTGATTGCCAGAATCAAACAGGAGAGGGCTTCGGTAATTTTGATAGCACCTGCATGGCCACGCAGGACTTGGTATTCAGATCTGGTGGCAATGTCATCTCTGCCACCATGGAAACTGCCACTGAGACAGGACCTGCTCATTCAGGGTCCGTTCCAACATCCAAATCTAGTTTCTCTGCGGCTGACTGCCTGGAGATTGAACGCTTGATTTTATCTAAGCGGGGATTCTCTGAGTCGGTCATAGATACCTTGATTCAGGCTCGAAAGCCTGTCACTAGGAAAATGTATCATAAGATATGGCGTAAATATCTTTATTGGTGTGAATCCAAAGGCTACTCATGGAGTAAGATCAGGATTCCTAGGATTTTGTCCTTTCTCCAAGAAGGATTGGAGAAGGGGTTATCAGCTAGGTCCCTAAAGGGACAGATTTCTGCTTTGTCAATCTTACTGCACAAGCGTCTGGCAGATGTCCCAGGCGTTCAGTCATTTTGTCAGGCTTTGGTTAGAATTAAGCCTGTGTTTAAACCTGTTGGTTCGCCATGGAGTTTGAATTTAGTTCTTAAAGTTCTTCAAGGGGTTCTGTTTGAACCTATGCATTCCATAGATATTAAACTTCTATCTTGGAAAGTTCTGTTTTTAGTTGCTAGCTCAGAAACTCTTCGAGCAGAAGAGATATCTGCATTACAATGCGACTCGCCTTATCTTATATTCCATTCTGATAAGTTGGTTTTGCGTACCAAACCTGGATTCCTTCCTAAGGTTGTTTCTAATAAGAATATTAATCAGGAAATTGTTGTTCCTTCTCTGTGTCCTAACCCTTCTCCTAAGAAGGAGCGTCTGTTACATAACTTGGATGTGGTTCGTGCCTTGAAGTTTTACTTGCAAGCGACCAAGGATTTCCGACAAACATCTTCTCTGTTTGTTGTCTATTCTGGAAAGCGTAGAGGTCAAAAGCTACAGCTACCTCTTTCTCTTTGGCTGAAAAGCATCATCCGTTTGGCAGCCTCCTGAAAGGATTACAGCTCATTCTACTAGAGCAGTGGTTTCCACATGGGCTTTTAAAAACGATGCTTCTGTTTAGCAGATTTGTAAGGCTGCGACTTGGTCTTCTCTTCATACCTTTTCCAAATTTTCCAAATTTGATACTTTTGCTTCTTCGGAGGCTATTTTTGGGAGAAAAGTTCTTCAAGCAGTGGTGCCTTCTGTTTAGGTATCTGTCTTGTCCCTCCCGTTCATCCGTGTCCTGTAGCTTTGGTATTGTATCCCACAAGTAAAGGATGAATCCGTGGACTCGTTGTATCTTACAGAAGAAAAGTAAATTTATGCTTACCTGATAAATTTATTTCTTCTATGATACGACGAGTCCACGGCCCGCCCTGTCAATTTACGGCAGATTATATTTTTTGATTTAAAACTTTAGTCACCTCTGCACCTTTTAGTTTCTCCTTTTTCTTCCTATACCTTCGGTCGAATGACTGGGGGGTGGAGTCAAGGGAGGAGCTATATAGACAACTCTGCTTTGGTGCTCTTTGCCACTTCCTGTTAGCTGGAGGATAATATCCCAGTAAGTAAAGGATGAATCTGTGGACTCGTCGTATCATAGAAGAAATCAATTTATCAGGTAAGAATAAATTTACTTTTTACAAACTTTGCCTCCTATGAAGGTGGTGAAATAAGTTTGTGCTTGATTTCTTCTATGATAGGCGCTTCTAAGCATTTTGAAGCCCAATGCGTCATACTTGGCGCCAACATTTTTGTTATATTACCCCTCTTCCTTTTGATGCTTCTTGCTCTCTTTATATTATAGAGAGCTATGGTGCTTTTTTTTTTTTTTTTGCATATTATTTTAGCATAAGCATTTTTTCCCCATTCCTGAAACTGCTATATGAATAAATAGGATATTTTGTTGAAATGTTATTTTTTTCTTTTTACATTTTGCAAGATGTCTGACTGATCCTGCCTCTGATGTTACTGTAGGAACCATGCTGCCTGAACACAGTTCTACCAAAACTAAGTGTGCTTGTTGTAAACAAGCTGATGTTATTTCTTCAGCTCAATTATGTGGCATTTGTCATGACAAGCTATTGTATGCTGATATTTCTATTAGTACAAATACATTGTCTGTTGTCTCTTCAATGTCTAATGTACATGATATTCCTGCAGATATGAAGAATTATATTGCTGCAGCTATAGAGAAGGCTATGTCTTCTATTCCGCCTTCAAATAAACGTTAAAGGTCTTTTAAAACTTCTCATAAATCTGATGAAATTTGTATTGACTGACAACATACTGAAGTATCCTCTGCTGATGAGGATCTCTCCGGTTCAGATGATCCTGCATCAGACACTGAAATTGACAAATCTTATCTTTTTAAGATTGAATATATTCGTTCTTTGTTGAAGGAAGGTTTGTTTACTTTGAGTATTGAAGAGTCTAGTCCTCTTGATAACAAAGCCAGTAAACGTTTAAATTCTGTTTTTAAACCCGCTGAGGTTACTCCTGAGGTTTTTCCTATTCCAGATGCTATCTCTGATATGGTTACTAAAGAATGGTCTAAAACTGGTACTTCTTTTAACCCTTCTTCGAGGTTTAAGAAGTCGTATCCTTTACCTGTGGCTAATTTAGAGTTTTGGGAAAAAGTCCCTATTTCCACTCTTGCCAAACGTACTACTATTCCTATGGAAAATAGTACTTCTTTTAAGGATCCTTTAGACAGGAAGATTGAATCTTATCTCAGAAAAGCTTATTTACATTCTGGCTATATTCTTAGACCTGCCATTTCTATGGCTGATGTGGCTGCTGATTCAACTTTTTGGTTGGACAGCTTTGCACAACAGGTAGTAGTAGATCCTGATATGTCTAGCATTGTTATTTTGCTTCAACATGCTAATCTTTTCATTTGTGATGTTATATTTGATGTAATTAAGATCAATGTTAAATCTATGTCTTTAGCTATTTTAGCTAGAAGAGCTGTGTGGCTTAAATCATGGAATGCTGACATGGTGTCTAAATCTAGATTACTATCTCTATCTTTCCAGGGTAATAATTTATTTTGTTTCTAAGGGTAAATTTGTCTCTTAATCATTTTCGTTCCTTTCGTCAGAATAGAGAACAAAAAAACACGCCTTTCCCTAAGGCCTCTGGTTCTAATTGGAGACCATCTTCTAATTGGAATAAAACCAAGCCTTATAAAAAAACAAATCCAGCCCCCAAGACTGCATGAAGGTGTGACCCTCAATCCAGTTCAGCTGGTGGAGATTGAAATTCTTTCAGGACATTTGGAAAGATTCTGTTTAGAATCAGTGGATTCTGAATATTGTGTCTCAAGGGTATCGAATAGGTTACAAAATAAGACCTCCCGTTCCAAAAAATCCTGTGATGGCTCAGGCTTTTCTAAAATGTGATTGAACCAGTTCTTTTCCAGGAACAGGGTTTGTGTTTTTATTCAAATCTATTCATTGTCCCAAAGAAAGAGAATTATTTCAGACCAGTTCTGGATCTGAAGTTTTTAAATCGTTTTGTAAGAGGTCCCAACTTTAAAGATGTGACTATAAGGAATATTCTGCATGGTCATTTTATGTCCACAATAGACTTACAGGATGCTTATCTTCACATTCCAATTCATCCAGACCACTATCGGTTTCTGAGATTCTCTTTTCTAGACAAGCATTACCAATTTGTCGCTCTTCCATTTGGCCTAGCGACAGCTCCAAGAATCTTCTCGAAGGTTCTCGTGCCCTTCTATCTTCAATCAGGGGACAGGGTATTGCAGTGTTTCCTTATTTGGACGATATCTTGGTACTAGCTTAAGCTTTTCATTTAGCAGAATCTCGCACAAAACTAGTGGGGTTTCTTCAAAGGCATGGTTGAAGGATCATTTTACAATAGAGTTTCTTGATTCCTCAAACAAGGGTCACCTTTTTAGGTTTCCAGATAGATTCAGTGTCCATGACTCTGTCTCTAACAGACAAGAGACAGATGAAATTGGTTTTAGCTTATCTAAACCTTCAGTCACGATCATTCCCTTCAGTGGCTATGTGCATGGAAGTTTTGGGTCTCATGACTGCAGCATCGGACGCGATCCCCTTTGCTTGTTTTCATACGAGAGCTTTGCATGCTGAATCAATGGTGCAGGGATTATACTCGGATATCACAGTTGATATACTTAAATCCCAACACTCAACTCTCTGTCTTGATGGTTGGACCATCACTGTATTGTTCAAGGGGCCTCTTTTGTTCGTCCTTCCTGGACTGTTATCTCAACAGATGCAAGTCTTATAGGTTGGGGAGCTGTCTGGGGGTCTCTGACAGCACAAGGAGTTTGGAATCCTCAAGAGGCCAGGTTACCAATCAATTTTTTTAGAACTCTTCAGGCTTGGCCTCTATTAATGAAAGAACTTTTCATTTGTTTTCAGACAGACAATATCACAACTGTGGCATATGGCAATCATCAGGGAGGGACTCTCAGCACTTTAGCAATGAAAGAAGTATCTCAGATACTTTCTTGGGCGGAGTCCAACTGTTAACAAAGAAAAATATGGTTCAGTGCAACACAATAGTAACTGCTTCCACTTGGAGTAATGTCCAGAAAAAATAAGCGTGTAAATACACAAGTAACTTCCCTGTTATAAACCAGGTAACATATAGCAAACAAATTAAAGTAATACCGCTCCCTCTCTCTTATGGCTGTAAAACAGACAAGCGCTCTCATTCACAGTTGTAGTATATAGCGCTATTCAGTATTCACCATCCTAATAGGAAGCCCCCAGGCTATAGTATGTAAAAGTGTGGTGGTATGAAAACAATAGCTGTATTAAGCTGATAGATTAGAGTCCCGATTATAGGTCATATATCCATAGGTCAAGCGTCTCTCAGCTCCCTTCAGTACCCCAATACCTCTAGTCTGAGTCCTCCTTGATTCCTCTGAACGCTGTTTCCGACTCCTGTCCGTCCACACCATGCGGATTCAGCGTGTTCTGCGTCACCTTGCGTGTAACGTGACGTCACTTCCTGGATCTCGGCTGTTGGCACTCTATGGGTACACTGGATATTGAGCCTGAGGAAATAAGGACCAATCGGCAGGCTTGTCTCGATACTTCTGTGCACGGCTCCTGCTGCCTTTGTGAGACAATGTAGAATGTTCTTCAAATGTAACCTTAGCAGTGGGCAAATAGGTGGGCACATCCAGAGAGAGGGTTGTGGGAAGTTCCGGACTGCAGTGCAGCTTTAGCTACTGACTTGGGCAAAACAATATAGCTCCAAAAATACACAAATCGTCAGTAGCTGAATTATAAATTTTAAAGTCTCTTTATGATGAAAAAGTTAAAACATGGAGGGTGTGTACCCAATTAGGAAAAATAGACTAACATGTTTAGGCTTGCGCCGTACTCATAGTCCTAAAACACAATGCAAACACTCTGAGTTAACCCCCCCCCCCCCCTGGGGTGTGATTGGTGAAAATCCTAGACATCAATTAGGATTTAAAGGTACAGTACATCGTATGCTTTTTGACACTGGACTACATTTTCACACAAATAGTTATATATATCCTTTATCACTAATTATATTTCTTATATCCTATGCTTGATTTATCTCTGGGATATACCTTCAAAATCTGAATATAACTTATATGACATTAGAAGCATTCTGTTCAAATTTAAAAAAATGAGCTATAATAATGTTAAAGAGGAGATTGTGAAAGAAGCTTGTTCTGTGGCACAACATATCTTCGCATACTTTTCCCAAAAGCTTTTTTTGCAGTAAAGTTACACTCTTTCAATATAAAGAAAATATATATATTTTTTATAGTCATTAGTCATTACTGTTCAAGAGAAACATTTTATGCGAAGACTGCTTGTGTATATTGAAAAATTCTTATGAATAAATCAACAATTATATTTGTTGATACCCAGTTCTTAAGAGTGGAACAAGGATACATAGGTAATCAGCTAATGTAACTTATTGGAGAAAGATAGTGTGTTTAAAAAACAACAAGAAAAATTTGTTAGACCAAGGCAATTTATGTGTCCAACTGTTGTCTAATTTCTGCAATTCATATCCCAGGTGTAGACAATTGGGAAGCGGATTATCTCAGTCGTCAGACTTTACATCCGGGGGAGTGGTCTCTTCATCCAGATGTGTTTTATCAGATTGTGCAGATGTGGGGTCTTCCAGAAATAGATCTGATAGCCTCTCGTCTGAACAAGAAACTTCCCAGATACCTTTCCAGGTCCAAGCATCCTTAGGCGGAGATGGTGGATGCTTTAGCAGTTCCTTGGTTTTACAAACCTGCTTACATTTTTCCGCCTCTGGTTCTTCTTATAAGCGTGATCTCCAAGATCATAATGGAACAATCTCATGTTTCTGATAGCGCCAGCATGGCCTCACAGGTTTTGGTATGAGGATCTTGTCCGTATGTCCAGTTGTCAACCTTGGCCACTTCCTTTAAGGCCAGACCTTCAGGATCTCAAATTTCTAAATTTGAAGGTATGGAAATTGAATGCTTAGTTCTTAGTCATAGAGGTTTCTCTGACTCCGTGATTAGCACTATGTTACAGGCTCGTAAGTCTGTTTCAAGGAAAATGTATTATCAAGTTTGGAAAATATATTTCCTGGTGTTCCTCTCATAAATTCTCTTGGCATTCTTTTAGAATTCCTAGGATTTTACAGTTTCTTCAGGATGGTCTGGATAAGGGTTTGTCTGCAAATACTACTTTCATAGAAAAATTGCTAAACTTCCTGATATTCACTGTTTTGTTCAGGCTTTGGTTCGTATCAAACCTGTTAAGTCTATTTCTCCTCCTTGGAGTCTCAATTTGGTTTACGGATTTTGCAGGCTCCTCCTTTTGAGCCTATGCATTCTTTGGATATTAAACTACTTTCTTGGAAAGTGTTTTCTTTTGGCTATCTCTTCTGCTAGAAGAGTTTGAGTTGTCGGCTCTCTCTTGTGAGTATCCTTATCTGATTTTTCATCAAGATAAAGCCGTTTTGAGGACTTAGTAGAAATTTTTGCATAAAGTTGTGAATTCTTTCAAACAGCTGGAGCTGTTTTAAGCTGTTTAGTACTATTTATTTTCAGCAGACTAAGCATTTTTAAAAAATAACTTTAGCTTGTAGAAATACCATACTGTAGAACACCACCATGTCAAATGCAAAAAAAAAAAGATGATTATCTCATTGTCTATGGTGTACATGTTTAGATAGTGGAACAGGAATCATTATTTTAAGCACACGCCAACTTCCCAAAACACCAAAAATACAAACACTGTGCTATAGTCATTTAAAAATGGAAAGTCAGAGGAAATGTGTTGTATTTGTCACTTTACACCATCTTGCAATTAATACAGAAAATAAGTATAAAATACCTAAGCAACTAAATATTGGGTACATTTTAAAATTACACAAACTTTTGATTTCCCAGAGGGGTGTTTTAACCCATTTATGACAATGTATGAATGGTCCTACATCTCTACAAACTCGCACATTGTGTTAGAAACACTTAAAAACATCAAATATAGAATAGCTGTACCAGAAATCATTCTTTATAAAATTTCACAAAATATATTTTAACTCACTCAGGTCTCCTATTTAATTCTTGTAATTATTTTTAGTTCAGAGAAGCATGTCCTAACATCAGCAACAAAACAAAATTATGCTAGCGGTTGCTGCTGACTGAGTGATCAAAATTGCTATGCCAATAGCTATATGGACATGAAATTTTTTTTTTAGAGTCATGACCTATGACCATGATATAAGACCCTGGGACATTCCCACTTTTTAAACTGGAGTCTCATGCCCGTCTGTGTTATATAGGGTGCAAGTAACCTGTCATTTTAAAGAGGCCTTGAGGGGTCATTTGTTCCTCTAGCACAAAATCAGGGGAATTGGGGGGTGATAAGGGCTCTATTAGTGACCCTTATTAAATAGCAATTCAAGTGCTAAAGCAGGTTTTGCATGTTTGTAACTCCTCTGGGCCCTGAGAAATGTTTTTTCCAACCCCACCGCCGCAGAATCACGACCAGGCAATTCTTTGAGTTCCTGGTAGCTTGTGACATCACACCCCTATGTGGTGATGCCATGCAGTGTCCACCTTCAGCAGGCTTCATAAAGGAAACTTCTGTACTTTAGTGGTTAAAGTCTACTTTTTTTTGTTTAAAAAGATAGAAAACACCTTTACTATACAATCCCCAGGTTTGCACAACCAGCATTGTAGCTTTGTAACTTCTAAGTTTGTCTGTTTCTAAGCCCCTTATTTCAGTGCTTTTTATTAGCTTTTTAAATCTTGCTCAACACCCAGACAGTGCTGGTTCACGTGTGCCATACAGATAACATTGTGCTCTCTCTCGTGGAGAATTATAATGGTGATACAAAAACCAGCACTGATTTTCTAAAATGCAAGATTGTAAAAAGTACTGATATAAGAGGCAGTAAAGTCTGCAGGGGCTTAGGTACAGGTAATCATAGAGGTAAAAAGTATATCATTGTAACTGTTGGTTATGCAAAACTGGGGAATGGCTAAAAAAGGGATTATCTTTTCAAACAATAAAACATTTCATGTAGAATGTTCCTTTAAAGGGACATAATACCCAGATGATGAATCACTTGAAAGCGATGCAGCACGTCTCTGAAAAAAATTAAAAATATCCCCATAGCATCTTTATGTAAAGTAGCCACATACCATTGTAAATGGACTAAAAGCATCCAAACAGAATGCTAGTCCCGGGACTTGCATAGGAGAATGGTATATTATATACAGGAATAGTCGCTTAAAGGGACAGTCTACCTAGTAGAAACGGTAGTTGGGTAGATAAACTATCCAACAAAAAGTATACACTTAATAGCACTCCAAAGTCCTAATAATAATAAAGCACTCTTAAAGACATCACCTCAACATAAGTTTATAAGGTGGTAAGATAGAATAAAAATAAAATATAACTTTTATTAATAATATTAAAAACAACCGAAACATACAAGATACATACAATTAAAACTACGAAATGGAGGATGGTCAGCGTGGGTGTAAAAGTGAATACTAGTATGTTAGCAACACTATGGCCCTAATAGTATAGGGATTAAACCAATTACTCTTAAGGACATCAAATGATAAATATATTCAAAATGAGTACATAATTTGTCCAAAATAATAATTTGTTCCTCTACTGAATATAAATAGTTACTGTGTATGAACAAGTATTTCTTTCAAGTTATTAGCAAGAGTCCATGAGCTAGTGACGTATGGGATATACATTCCTACCAGGAGGAGCAAAGTTTCCCAAACCTCAAAATGCCTATAAATACACCCCTCACCACAACCCCATAATTCAGTTTTACAAACTTTGCCTCCCGTGGGAGGTGGTGAAGTAAGTTTGTGCTAGATTCTTCGTTGATATGCGCTTCGCAGCAGGCTGGAGCCCGGTTTTTCCTCTCAGAGTGCAGTGAATGTCAGGGGGGATGTGAAGAGAGTATTGCCTATTTGAATACAATGGTCTTCCTCTAGGGGATCTATTTCATAGGTTCTCTGTTATCGGTCGTAGAGATTTCTTCTCCTACCTCCCTTTTGAGATCGACGATATACTCTAATTATATACCATTACCTCTACTGATTCTCGTTTCAGTACTGGTTTGGCTATCTACTATATGTAGATGAGTGTCTTGGGGTAAGTAAGTCTTATTTTATTATGACACTCTAAAGCTATGGTTGGGCACTTTATTTATAAAGTTCTAAATATATGTGTTTTAAACTTATATTTGCCATGATTCAGGGTAATCAGTATTCCTTATTTCAGACAGTCAGTTTCATTATTTGGGATAATGCATATGAATGATTATTTTTTCTTACCTTAAAAATTTTTCAATTGACTTTTTTCCCTGTGGGCTGTTAGGCTTGCGGGGGCTGAAAATGCTTCATTTTATTGCGTCATTTTTTGCGCGGACTTTTTTGGCGCAAAAATTTTGTCATTCCGTCGCCCTAATTGACGCCGGAAGTTTGTTCGTGGTTGCGTCATTTTTTGATGTATTTGTGTTCAGACCTTTTTTTGCGCCAAAAATGTGGGCGTCGTTTTTGTCGGCATCACCGGATGTGGCGTCATACTTGGCGCCAAAAAATATAGGCGTTGTACTTAGCGCCAATAATGTGGGCGTCATTTTTGACGCCAAAAAATGTGGGCGTCATTCTTGTCTCCACCTTTTTTTCACATTATTTCAGTCTCATTTTTCATTGCTTCTGGTTGCTAGAGGCTTGTTCATTGGCATTTTTTCCCATTCCTGAAACTGTCATTTAAGGAATTTGATAATTTTGCTTTATATGTTGTTTTTTCTATTACATATTGCAAGATGTCTCAACTTGACCCTGGATCAGAATCTACTTCTGGAAAGGACGCTGCCTGATGCTGGTTCTACAAAGTTAAGTGCATTTGTTGTAAACTTTTGGTAACTGTTCCTCCGGCTGTAGTTTGTGATGACTGTCATGATAAACTTTCTAATGCAGATTGTATTTCCATTAGTAATAATCAATTACCTGTTGTTGTTCCTTCAACATCTAATGCTCAGGATGTCCCTGTTAATGTAAAAGAATTTGTTTCTAAATCTATTAGGAAGGCTCTGTCTGTTATTCCTCCTTCCAGTAAACGTAAAAGGTCTTTTAAAATTTTTAAGTGACCGCCATCATTCTGACTTGTCTGTTTCTGATGAGGATCTATCTGGTTCAGAAGACTCTGTCTCAGATATTGACACTGATAAATCTTCATATTTATTTAAAATGGAATTTATTTGTTCTTTACTTAAAGAAGTGTTAATCGCATTAGATATGGAGGAGTCTAGTCCTCTTGATACTAAATCTACTAAGCGTTTAAATTCGTTTTTCAAACCTCATATAGTTATTCCAGAAGTTTTTCCAGTTCCTGATGCTATTTCTGAAGTAATTTCTAGGGAATGGAATAATCTGGGTACTTCGTTTACTCCTTCTCAAAGGTTTAAGAAATTGTACCCTGTGCCATCTGATAGATTAGAGTTTTGGGACAAAATCCCTAAAGTTGATGGGGCTATCTCTACTCTTGCTAAACGTACTACTATTCCTACGGCGGATAGTACTTCCTTTAAGGATCCTTTAGATAGGAAGCTTGAATCCTTTCTAAGGAGAGCTTATTTATGTTCAGGTAATCTTCTTAGACCTGCTATTTCTTTGGCTGATGTTGCTGCTGCTTCCACTTTCTGGTTGTAGGCTTTAGCGCAACAAGTGTCAGACCATAATGCTCATAGCATTGTTAAACTTCTTCAACATGCTAATTATTTTATTTGTGATGCCATTTTTTATATCATTAGAATTGATGTCAGGTATATGTCTTTAGCTACAGGTATACCTCACTTTACAGCGCTTCGCTAATACAGCGCTTTGTGGAGCTGAAGTTCAGCCTCCAAGGATTTTGAAACAATGCTGTAATCATTGTGAGATTGCAAGAAAAGTAACTGGCACCAATTTATTATGCTTAGTTCACTCTGTTTACATCATTACAGTGCAAACTGTGTCTCAGTGCTATAGTCTGGCAAATTCTACTACAATAATTGGCACTATTTTACAGGTACAGTATTTATTGAATACTAATTGAATACTGTGCTACTGTTAAACTAAATATAGCACTATTGCACCCCTAATATATGTTAGTTCAAACATGTTTTCAAGTCTTTAAACACACTGGCAAGTGAAAAGAAAGCTAAAACTGCCTTGTTTCACTTTAAGGCGGTTTTCACTTTACAGCGGGCCTCCGGTCCCTAACCCGCTGTATGATCGGGGTATACCTGTATTTTAGCTAGAAGAGCTTTATGGCTTAAAACTTGGAATGCAGATATGACTTCTAAGTCAACTTTGCTTTCTCTTTCTTTCCAAGGTAATAAATCATTTGGTTCTCAGTTGGATTCTATTATTTCAACTGTTACTGGGGGGAAATTAACCTTTTTGCCTCAGGACAAAAAAGCTAAAGGTAAATACAGGGCTGCTAATCGTTTTCGTTCTTTTCGTCAGAATAAGGAACAGAAGCCTGACCCTTCCCCTAAAAGAACGGTTTCCGTTTGGAAACCTTCTCCAGTCTGGAATAAATCCAAGCCTTTTAGAAAGTCAAAGCCAGCTCCCAAGTCCACATGAAGGTGCGGCCCTCATTCCAGCACAGCTGGTAGGGGGCAGGTTACGATTTTTCAAAGATATTTGGATAAATTCAATTCACAGTCTTTGGATTCAGAACATTGTTTCACAAGGGTACAGAATAGGTTTCAAGGTAAGGCCGCCTGCGAGAAGATTTTTTTCTCTCTCGCATTCCAATAAACCCAGTGAAGGCTCAGGCGTTTCTGAAATGCGTTTCAGATCTAGAGTTGGCTGGGGTAATTGTGCCAGTTCCAGTTCTGGAACGGGGTCTGGGGTTTTACTCAAATCTATTCATTGTACCAAAGAAGGAGAATTCCTTCAGACCAGTTCTGGATCTAAAAATATTGAATCGTTATGTAAGGATACTAACATTCAAAATGGTGACTATAAGGACTATTCTCCCTTTTGTTCAGCAAGGGCATTATATGTCCACAATAGATTTACAGGATGCATACCTTCATATTCCAATTCATCCAGATCACTATCAGTTTCTGAGATTCTCTTTTCTAGACAAGCATTACCAGTTTGTGGCCCTTCCGTTTTGCCTAGCAACAGCTCCAAGGATGTTTTCAAAGGTTCTCGGTGCCCTTCTCTCTGTAATCAGAGAACAGGGTATTGTGGTATTTCCTTATTTGAACGATATCTTGGTACTTGCTCAGTCTTCACATTCTGCAGAATCTCATATGAATCAACTTGTGTCGTTTCTTCAAAGACATGGTTGGAGGATCAATTTACCAAAGAGTTCTTTGATTCCTCAGACAAAAGTAACCTTTTTGGGTTTTCAAATAGATTCAGTGTCCATGACCTTGTCAGCCTGTCGAAACCTTCAGTCTCAATCGTTCCCTTCGGTAGCTTTGTGCATGGAAATTCTAGGTCTCATGACTGTTGCATCGGACGCGATCCCCTTTGCTCATTTTCACATGAGACCTCTTCAGCTTTGTATGCTGAACCAGTGGTGCAGGGATTATATCACAATTAATATCCTTAAATCCCAATGTACGACACTCTCTGATGTGGTGGATAGATCACCATCGTTTAGTTCAAGGGGCGTCTTTTGTTCATCCAACCTGGACTGTGATCTCAACAGATGCGAGTCTGTCAGGTTGGGAAGCTGTATGGGGATCTCTGACAGCGCAGGGGGTCTGGGAATCTCAGGAGGCGAGATTACCAATCAACATTTGGGAACTCCGTGCGATTTTCAGAGCTCTTCAGTTCTGGCCTCTTCTGAAAAGAGAATCGTTTATTTGTTTTCAGACAGACAATGTCACAACCGTGGCGTATGTCAATCATCAAGGTGGGACTCACACTCTTCTGTCTATGAAAGAAGTATCTCGGATACTTGTATGGGCGGAATCCAGCTCCTGTCTAATCTCTGCGGTTCACATCCCAGGTGTAGACAATTGGGAAGCGGATTATCTCAGTCGCCAGACGTTACATCCGGGCGAATGGTCTCTTCACCCAGAGGTATTTCTTAAGATTGTTCAAATCTGGGGACTTCCAGAAATAGATCTGATGGCCTCTCATCTAAACAAGAAACTTCCCAGGTATCTGTCCAGTTCCAGGGATCCTCAGGCGGAAGCAGTGGACGCGTTGTCGCTTCCTTGGAATTATCATCCTGCCTATATCTTTCCGCCTCTAGTTCTTCTTCCAAAGGTGATTTCCAAAATTCTAATGGAACGTTCGTTTGTACTGCTGGTGGCTCCAGTATGGCCTCACAGGTTTTGGTATGCGGATCTCATTCAGATGGCCAGTTGCCAACCTTGGACACTTCCGTTAAGACCAGACCTTCTTTCTCAAGGCCCTTTTTTCCATCAGGATCTCAAATCATTAAATTTGAAGGTATGGAAATTGAACGCTTGATTCTTAGTCATAGAGGTTTCTCTGACTCAGTAATTAATACCATGTTACAGGATCGTAAATCGGTGTCTAGGAAGGTTTATTATCAAGTCTGGAAATCTTACATTTCTTGGTGTTCTTCTCATAAATTCTCCTGGCATTCTTTTAGAATTCCTAGAATTTTACAGTTTCTTCAGTATGGTTTGGATAAAGGTTTGTCTGCAAGTTCCTTGAAAGGACAAATCTCTGTTCTTTCTGTTCTTTTTCACAGAAAGATTGCTAATCTTCCTGATATTCATTGTTTTGTACAGGCTTTGGTTCATATAAAACCTGTCATTAAGTCAATTTCTCCTCCTTGGAGTTTGAATTTGGTTCTGAGGGCTCTTCAAGCTCCTCCGTTTGAACCTATGCATTCATTGTACATTAAATTACTTTCTTGGAAAGTTTTGTTCCTTTTGGCCATCTCTTCTGCTAGAAGAGTTTCTGAGTTATCTGCTCTTTCTTGTGAATCTCCTTTTCTGATTTTTCATCAGGATAAGGCGGTGTTGCGGACTTCATTTCAATTTTTACCTAAGGTTGTGAATTCTAACAACATTAGTAGAGAAAATTGTTGTCCCTTCATTATATCCGAATCCTAAAAATTCTCTGGAGAGATCTTTACATTCTTTAGATGTAGTAAGAGCTTTAAAATAATATGTTGAAGCTTCTAAAGATTTTAGAAAGACTTCTAGTCTCTTTGTTATCTTTTCTGGTTCCAGGAAAGGTCAGAAAGCTTCTGCCATTTCTTTGGCGTCTTGGTTAAAGTCTTTGATTCATCATGCTTATGTGGAGTCGGGTAAATCCCCCGCCTCAAAGGATTACGGCTCATTCTACTAGGTCAGTTTCTACTTCCTGGGCATTTAGGAATGAAGCTTCTGTTGATCAGATTTGCAAAGCAGCAATTTGGTCTTCTTTGCATACTTTTACTAAATTCTACCATTTTGATGTTTTCTCTTCTTCTGAAGCAGTTTTTGGTAGAAAAGTACTTCAGGCAGCTGTTTCAGTTTGATTCTTCTGCTTATAATTTCAGTTTTTTTCATTATTTAGATTAAAACTTTTGTTTTGGGTTGTGGATTATTTTTCAGCGGAATTGGCTGTCTTTATTTTATCCCTCCCTCTCTAGTGACTCTTGCCGTGGAAGGTTCCACATCTGGGGTATTTACTATCCCATACGTCACTAGCTCATGGACTCTTGCTAATTACATGAAAGAAAACATAATTTATGTAAGAACTTACCTGATAAATTAATTTCTTTCATATTAGCAAGAGTCCATGAGGCCCACCCTTTTTGTGGTGGTTATGATTTTTTTGTATAAAGCACAATTATTCCAATTCCTTATTTTGATGCTTTTGCTCCTTTCTTATCACCCCACTTCTTGGCTATTCTTTAAACTGAATTATGGGTGTGGTGAGGGGTGTATTTATAGGCATTTTGAGGTTTGGGAAACTTTGCCCCTCCTGGTAGGAATGTATATCCCATACGTTACTAGCTCATGGACTCTTGCTAATATGAAAGAAATGAATTTATCAGGTAAGTTCTTACATAAATTATGTTATCAAACTGTTAGCAGTACGTTAAGTGCCAATATAAAGTAGGCACCAGCCTAAGTATTAAATCCCAAATACCATAGAATTGTTATTGTTTTAAAAGATAGATAATCCCTTTATTACCCATTCCCCAGTTTTGCATAACCAACACAGTTATATTAATATACTTTTTACCTCTGTGATTACCTTGTATCTAGGAATATTCTTCCAGCCCCTGACCACATGACTGTGACTGTTTATTATCTATTGTCTTAAATTTAGCATTGTGTTGTGATAAATCTTAAATAACTATATATGGCCCACGTGTACTTTCTGTCTCTTTTGTTGAAAAGAGATTTAAAAAGCATGTGATAAGAGGCAGCCCTCAAAGGCTTAGAAATTAGCGCATGAGCCTACCTATGTTTAGTTTAAGCTAAGAATACCAAGAGAGAAAAGCAAATTTGATGATAAAAGTAAATTGGAAAGTTGATTAAAATTAAAAGTCATATCTGGATAATTAAAGTTTAATTTATACTAGACTGTCCCTTTAATTACCACTGCAGTTTAAGGAAGTTTACTATGAAATCCCATGAGATTACAGTAAAGCAAAGTGTGTACTCAGCACTGATGAACTTAATTTGGCTGTAAAAAGAAAGCGACTAAAGAGTTTTAATTGATCGTAAACATCTTGTAATTACAATATTTCTTTCTTATGACACGGTGAGTTCACAGGATCATCAATTACTGTTGGGAATATCACTCCTGGCCAGCAGGAGGAGGCAAAGAGCACCACAGCAAAGCTGTTAAGTACCCACAATCCCCCAGTCATTCCTCTTTGCCTCTAGTTCAAGGAGGTGGTGAAGTCATTAGGTGTCTGAATTTGATTCTTCTAATCAAGATATTTTGTTTTTATGGAAGTCTGAGCAGGCTTGCTTGGCCTTTCTGTCACTTGGGTTTAGCTGTGCTCCACGTTAGTCTCTTCAGTAGGGCTGTGGTGGCTATTAAGCAGTTAGGAATTGGTGGGGGGTGGGGGGGGGGGGGGGGCTCCACTGAGTTTCCTAACAGATTGCTGCCCTCATTCAAAATGACAGAGTAGGCTTACTCTGTTAATTTCTTCTGTTCACAGGTCTCTGTGAGGAGTGGCCTCCTCTCATACCAGTGACTGGTCCTCCTTCTGGACTTCAGGAGTGCAGGTAAGTGCCATTTTATTTGTTTTAAGATCATTTGGCACTTCATGTTTAAGGCTGCACCATTTTGGGACATTTATTCCTGCGGTCAGGAATTTCTCAGGCAGGCTGTGGGGCACTGTGTGGCAGTAGGAGGGAGACTGAGCTAAAGTATGTCTACATATTCTCAGTTTTCAAATATTTTATTGAGGGCTCAGTATGTTTTTCTGTTAAGCAGTGTTTTTTTCACTAAATCGCTTGCCGTTTTTTTCGGCAGCGTGTGTGGGGGTGTGACGTCACCGGGAGGCGTTTCCTTCTCAGCGTGTGGCTCTTTGGTGCCGTTTTGTCAGAAGGAGTATTCTATGTGTTAACTCTGCTGTCACGGTCCTCTTTGCTCTCCAGAAGCCGAAAAGCACTTGTTCAGTAATAGGAGGGGCAGGTATTCAACTCAGCTTAGTGCTGAGGTGTAGAGTGTGCCTGTAGGGTTTTTTCTCATAATAAATTATTTGTTTATGCAGTACAATTGAAATAATAGTGTTACTTGGGAGTATAGTAACCTTTTTTTTGTTTGCACTTCTGCTAAGAACATTTTCCCTTACACGGTTAGGGGAATAAATAGCACTTGTGAGCGTGTTTGTTTTTCTTAAAGCCATAGTACTATTTAGTGAAAACTTGAAGTTATATATTCAGTGTGTTTGACGTTTTCAGTGCAATATGGACCACTAGTCAAGGCCTGCCACTGTATGCAGACTCTGTTCTGATACCCAAATAGAACCCCTTTTGCCTTTCTGTAGTTCTTGTATTGAGAGAACTATTTTGTATAAAGACAAGCTTTTTCATACTTAGCCACAATTCCCTCAGGATGATGCTGTTCAGTCATTGTCACTGTCTCCTCCTTGTTCGTCCCAACCTTTAGGTGTGTCACATGCAGTGCCCTGCAGTTCCTCTCATACTCCGGATGGAGTTGTTTTTAAAGGCTGAAATAGCAGCTCAGGTATCCTCAGCAGTTTCTGAGTGCTGGCAGCCATCCCCATGCTGCAGGGGAAGCGTAAGAGGAAATCTATAGATTCAGATAAGGTACCTATTCCTGTTCAGGCTGACCGGATTCCTCCTCCTCTTAGATCTGAGGAGGATGATACTTCGGTTGCTTCTGAGGCTGAAATCTCAGATTCAGATAGTGTAATTCCTTCATCTGATGCTGAAGTGTTTTCTTTCAGATTTAAGCCTGAGCACCTCTTTGCTTTGTTAAAGGAGGTTTTAGCTACATTGGTTGACTGATACTCCTATTAAAGTCAATCCTAAAATGTCCAGTAAATTAAAAACTTTGATGTTCCTTCTCCTGGGGAGGTATTTCCAGTTCCAGACCGCGCCACAGAAATTATTACTAAGGAATGGGAGAGACCAGGAATTTTCTTCTCCCCTTCCCCGGTCTTCAGGAAGATGTTCCCTGTGGCTGACGCCATCAGGGAATCATGGCAGACAGTTCCTAAAGTGGAAGGAGCGATTTCCACTTTGGCTAAAAGAACTACTATTCCTATTGGGGACAGCTGTTCCTTTAAGGATCCTAAGGATAAAAAGCTGGAGGCTCTCTTAAAGAAGATGTATACGCATCAGGGTCTGCAATGGCAACCAGCGGTATGCATTGCTACAGTGACCAGTGCGGCAGCTTACTGGTTTGACGCCTTGTCAGAGTCCCTTCAAGCTGAGACTCCTTTAGAGGAGATTCAGGATAGGATTAAGGCTCTTAAGTTAGCCAATTCTTTTATCACTGATGCTTCCTTACAGATCATTAATTTGGGAGCTAAGATATTGGGTTTTGCAATCTTAGCTCATAGGGCGCTATGGCTTAAATCCTGGTCTGCCGATGTTTCTTCGAAATCTAAGCTTTTGGCTATTCCTTACAAGGAAAAGACCTTGTTCGGACCGGCATTGACAGAAATGATCTCTGATATCACGGGTGGTAAAGGTTCCTTTCTACCTCAAGACAAGAGGAGTAAATCGAATGGTCGCAAGACTAATTTCCATTCTTTTCATAACTTCAGAGGTAAGTCTTCCCCTGCCTCTGCTAAACATGAGCAATCCAAGCTGGCTTGGAGAGCTGGGTAGTCCTGGAACAAGGGGAAGCAGTCCAAGAAGCCCACAGCTGAATCTAAGTCAGCATAAAGGGGCTGCCCACAATCCGGGATCGGATCAAGTAGGGAGCAGGCTTTCTCTGTTCGCGGCAAGCCTGGGAAACGGATGTTCCAGACCCCTGGGCAGTGGATATTGTTTCTCAGGAATACAGGTTGGAGTTCAAGATTTTTCCTCCCAGAGGAAGGTTCCACCTCTCAAGATCATCTGCAGACCAGATTAAAAAGAGAGGCATTCTTCGAAATGTGTGCAGGACCTTTTCCTTTTGGGGGTGATAGTGCCTGTACCAAGTAAGGAGCAGGGGCTCAGATTTTACTCAAACCTGTTTGTGGTTTCCAAAAAGGAGGGAACTTTCAGGCCCATTATAGATCTAAAGTTACTAAACAAGTTCCTCAGAGTGCTGTCTTTCAAAATGGAAACTATTCTTTCCATCCTGCCCCTGATTCAAGAGGGTCACTTCATGACTACCATAGATCTGAAGGATGCGTAGCTACATGTTCCTATCCACAAGGATCATCACAAATATCTAAGGTTTGCTTATCTAGACCAACACTTCCAGTTTATAGCGCTTTCATTCGGCCTTGCCACAGCTCTATTGGTAATAGTTCGGTCTCAAGGTATTTTGGTGGTGCCTTATGTGGATGACATTCTGGTTCAGGCACCATCCTTTCAACTAGCAGAATCTCATACGAAGTCATTGTTGGCGTTCTTCGCTCGCATGTTGGAAAATTAATCTAGGGAAGAGTTCTCTGGTTTCATCTACAAGAGTGATCTTTTTAGGAACCATTATAGATTCTCTAGCTATGAGGATTTTTCTGACAGAGGTCAAGATTCTGTCCACTTGCCTGTCTCTACAGTTGATGGCACGACCGTCAGTGGCTCTATGCATGGAGCTAATCGGGTTGATGGTAGCCTCCATGGACATAGTTCCATTTGAGACCCCTGCAGCTATGCATGCTCGCTCAATGGAGCAGGGATTATACAGATCTATCTCAGAGAATAGTTCTGGATCAGTTGACCAAGGACTTCTTACTGTGGTAGCTGTCTCAGGAACATCTGTCCAAAGAGAAGTGTTTTCGGAGACCCTCTTGGTAGTGGGTGACCACGGATGCCAGCCTGTTAGGTTGGGGGGCAGTCTAGGGCTCGTTGAAGGTGCAGGGACTTTGGTCTCAGGAGGAATCTGCTCTCCCCATAAACATTCTGGAGTTGAGAGCGGTTTTCAATGCCTTGATGGCTTGGCCTCAGCTGGCTCTGGACCAGTTTCATCAGATTCCAGACTGACAACATAACGTCAGTGGCCTACTTCAACCACCAATGGGGAACTCTGAGTTCCTTAGGGATGAAGGAGGTGGCACGGATCATCCACTGGGCGGAAATTCACAATTGCTCTCTATCTGCTATTTACATTCTGGGAGTGGACAATTGGGATGCGGATTTTCTGAGCAGACAGACTTTCCCTCCCGGGGAGTGGGAACTCCATCCGGAAGTGTTCTCCAGGTTAACAACCAAATGGGGGTTACCAGAATTGGATCTGATAGTGTATCATCAGAACAACAAGCTCCCAAAGTATGGTTCGAGGTCGGGAGACCATCAAGCCTTTTCCTTTTGCAAGATGTACCGAGTACACAAATTCATCCTAACTTGTGGGACATTGTCCTTCCTGACAGGGAAGTAGCAAAGAGAGCACCCACAGCAGAGCTGTCTATATAGCTCCCCCTTAACTCCACCCCCCAGTCATTCTCTTTGCTGGCTGTAAGCAGGAAGGGTAAAGAGAAGAGGTGTTAAACTGTTAGTTTTTATTTTATCTACAATAAAGAGTTTGTTATTTTAAATGGTACCAGTGTTGTACTATTTGCTCTCAGGCAGGATATAAATGAAGATTTCTGCCTGGAGGATGATGATCTTAGCATTTGTAACTAAGGTCCACTGCTGTTCCCACATGAGCTGAGGAGTACAGGAAAACTTCAGTGTGAGGAACGGTTCTTGCTATACAGCAATGAGGTATGTTCAGGCTCATTTTTTCTGCAGAGACTGTGTTAACCTCAGAGAGGCTGACAGTATCCCCTTTAGGGGAAGGGTAAGCAGTAATCCTAGGGTTAAAAGGTTTTACTAGCTTGCATAAAGGGCTTATTTATTTTGGGCACTCAGTTTGTATGTGAAATTGGAACAAACGTTTGGGTGTTATGGGAGTAACGTTTTTATTGGGACTTTTACAGAGGGTTCATTTGGCTTATATTGGGGTTATTCTAACCCACATGGCTTCAGGCAAGGCTTTTTGGTATTTGGGTAGGCCCCAGCCACATCGAGTGTGGTGGACGGGGCCTATTTTCGCGCCTCTGTTGCGCATTTAGTTCTACTGGCAAGCAGCAAAAAACTTCTCCTGAGGCCCTGTTATTCATCCTGAGGGCCTAATCGAAGCTTTAATACCTTGCTAATCGTTCCCTAAGTAAGGTAGGGCCACAGCAGAGCTGTGGCAAGGTGCTAATAGGGGTTTAAACCGGTTTTAGACATTTTGTGATCCGGTTTTGTTAATTGTGGGTGCATTGCTTATTTACTTGGGTAAAATTTCAGAAAATTTGAAGCTTTTTTGACCTGTTTTGCAGTTTGTGTATGCCTTTTTTTCTCTTAAAGGCACAGTACCGTTTTTTAAAAATTGTGTTTTTTCATTAACTAAAGTGTTTTCCAAGCTTGCTTGTCTCATTACTAGCCTGTTTAACATGTCTGACATTGAGGAAATTCATTGCTCAATTTGTTTAGAAGCCATTGTGGAACCCCCTCTTAAAATGTGTCCCACTTGTACTGATATGTCTATAACTTGCAAACAACATATTTTGAGTTTGGCAATGAATGATTCTCAGACAGAAGGAAATCAGGTTTTGACATCTAGTTTTCCTCAAGTGTCACAACCAGTAACGCCCGCACAAGCGATGCCAAGTACTTCTAGTGCATCTAATTCTTTCACCTTGCAAGATATGGCCTCAGAGGTTTTATCTAAACTGCCAGGGTTGCAAGGAAGTACAGTAGCTCTGGGTTAAGAACACATGCTGAGACTTCTGGCGCTTTAGTTGCCGTATCCGATACTCACTCACAATGTTCTGAAGTAGGGATGAGGGATTTGCTATCTGAGGGAGAGATTTCTGATTCAGGAAGATTACTCCCTCAGACAGATTCAGATATGACGGCATTTAAATTTAAGCTAGAACACCTCCGTTTATTGCTTAGGGAGGTTTTAGCGACTCTGGATGATTGTGACCCTATTGTAGTTCCAGAAAAATTGTGTAAAATGGAAAAATATTTAGAGGTTCCTATCTACACTGATGTTTTTCCGGTCCCTAAGAGGATTTCGGACATTGTTACTAAGGAGTGGGATAGACCAGGTATTCCGTTCGCTCCCCCTCCTGTTTTTAAAAAAATGTTTCCCATATCTGACACCATGAGGGACTCATGGCAAACGGTCCCTAAGGTGGAGAGAGCTATTTCTACTTTGGCTAAGCGTACAACTATACCTATTGAAGACAGTTGTGCTTTCATAGATCCTATGGATAAAAAATTAGAGGGTCTCCTAAAGAAAATTTTTGTTCATCAAGGTTTTCTTCTTCAACCTATTGCATGCATTGTTCCTGTAAAAATTGCAGCTGCCTTTTGGTTTGAGGCTCTAGAAGAGGCTCTTCAGGTGGAGACCCCACTAGATGATATTCTGGACAGAATTAAGGCTCTTAAGCTAGCTAGTTCTTTTATTACAGACGCCGCTTTTCATCTCGCTAAGTTAGCGGAAAAGAATTCAGGTTTTGCCATTTTAGCGTGTAGAGCGTTATGGCTTAAGTCCTGGTCGGCTGATGTGTCATTTAAATCCAAGCTTTTGTCCTGCACTGAAAGAGATCATTTCAGACATCACTGGAGGGAAGTTTCATGCCCTTCCCCAAGATAAGTCGAATAAGTCAAGGACCAAACAAAATAATTTTCGTTCCTTTCGAAACTTCAAGGGTGGTCCCGCTTCCTCTTCCCCTGCAGCAAAGCAAGAGGGGAACTTTGCTCAATCCAAGCCAACCTGGAGACCTAACCAGGCTTGGAACAAGGGTAAACAGGCAAAAAAGCCTGCTGCTGCCACGAAAACAGCATGAAGGGGTAGCCCGATCCGGGACCGGATCTAGTAGGGGGCAGACTCTCTCTGTCTTTGCTCAGGCCTTGGCAAGAGACGTTCAGGACTCCTGGTCTGTAGAAATTGTAACCCAGGGGTAGATTTCAAAGATTCTCCTCCAAAGGGGAGGTTCCATCTTTCTCAATTGTCTGTAAACCAGACAAAAAGAGAGGCATTCTTACGCTGTGTAGAAGACCTCTTTACCATGGGAGTGAACTGTCCAGTTCCAAAAGCAGAACAGGGACAAGGTTTCTACTGCAATCTGTTTGTGGTTCCCAAAAAAAGAGGGAACCTTCAGACCAATTCTAGATCTCAGGATTCTAAACCAATTCCTAAGAGTTCCATCCTTCAAGATGGAGACCATTCGGACTATTTTACCAATGATCCAGGAGGGTCAATATATGACCACAGTGGATTTAAAGGATGCGTATCTACACATTCCTATCCACAAAGATCATCACCAGTTTCTCAGGTTTGCCTTCCTGGACAGGCATTACCAGTTTGTGGCTCTTCCCTTCAGGTTGGCCACGGTGCCAAGAATCTTCACAAAGGTGCTAGCGTCCCTTCTGGCGGTCCTAAGGCTGCGGGGCATAGCAGTGGCGCCTTATCTAGACGACATCCTTATTCAAGCG
This sequence comes from Bombina bombina, assembly GCF_027579735.1. Classification (NCBI taxonomy): domain Eukaryota; kingdom Metazoa; phylum Chordata; class Amphibia; order Anura; family Bombinatoridae; genus Bombina; species Bombina bombina. The sequence goes on along the minus strand of NC_069499.1, from coordinate 411,983,168 downwards.
TCGACTTTTCAACTAGCCAAGTCTCACACGGACTTAGTGTTGGCCTTCCTAAGATCTCATGGGTGGAAGGTGAACGTGAAAAAGAGTTCTCTTATTCCTCTCACAAGAGTTTCCTTCCTGGGAACTCTGATAGATTCGGTGGACATAAAAAAATTTCTGACAGAGGTCAGGAGATCAAAGATTTTAACCACCTGCCGAGCTCTTCATTCCATTCCTCAGCCGTCAGTGGTTCAGTGTATGGAGGTAATCGGACTTATGGTAGCGGCAATGGACATAGTTCCATTTGCTCGCTTACATCTCAGACCACTGCAACTATGCATGCTCAGACAGTGGAGTGGGGATTATGCAGATTTATCTCCTCAGATAGATCTGGATCAAGAGACCAGAGACTCTCATCTTTGGTGGTTGTCACAGGATCACCTGTCACGGAGAATGTGTTTCCGCAGGCCAGTGTGGGTTATAGTGACGACGGACGCCAGCCTTCTGGGTTGGGGTGCAGTCTGGAATTCCCTGAAAGCACAGGGTTTGTGGACTCAGGAGGAGGCCCTCCTACCAATCAATATCCTGGAATTAAGAGTGATATTCAATGCTCTTCAGGCATGGCCTCAGCTGGCTTCAGCCGGATTCATCAGATTTCAGTCGGACATCATCACGACTGTAGCTTATATCAATCATCAGGGGGGAACAAGGAGTTCCTTGGCGATGATAGAAGTTTCCAGGATAATCCGATGGGCAGAGACTCACTCTTGCCATCTATCAGCGATCTATATCCCAGGGGTAGAGAACTGGGAGGCAGATTTTCTAAGTCGTCAGACTTTTCATCCGGGGGAGTGGGAGCTCCATCCAGAGGTGTTTGCTAAACTGATTCAGCTATGGGGCACACCAGAATTGGATCTGATGGCGTCTCATCAGAACGCTAAGCTTCCTTGTTACGGAACCAGGTCCAGGGATCCTCAAGCAGTACTGATAGATGATGTAGCGGTACCCTGGTCGTTCAACCTGGCTTATGTGTTTCCAACTTTCCCTCTTTTTCCATGTCTGATTGCCAGAATCAAACAGGAGAGAGCTTCAGGGATTTTGATAGCGCCTGCGTGGCCACGCAGGACTTGGTATGCAGACCTTGTGGACATGTCATCTCTGCCACCATGGACTCTGCCTCTGCGACAGGACCTTCTGATCTAAGGTCCGTTCAAGCACCCAAATCTAATCTCTCTGCAACTGACTGCTTGGAGATTGAACGCTTGATTTGATCAAAGCGGGGTTTCTCTGAGTCGGTCATAGATACCTTGATTCAGGCCCGAAAGCCTGTCACCTGGAAAATCTATCATAAGATATGGCGTAAATATATTTTTTGGTGCGAATCCAAAGGCTACTCATGGAGTAAGATCAGGATTTCTAGGATTTTGTCCTTTCTCCAAGAAGGATTGGAGAAGGCACTATCAGCCAGTTCCCTAAAGGGACAGATATTTGCTTTATCAATTCTATTGCACAAGCGTCTGGCAGATGTTCCAGACGTTCAGTCATTCTGTCAGGCTTTAGTTAGAATCAAGCCTGTATTTAAACCTGTTGCTCCGCCATGGAGTTTAAATTTAGTTCTTAATGTTCTTCAAGGGGTTCCGTTTGAACTCATGCATTCCATAGACATTAAGCTTCTATCTAGGAAAAATCTGTTTCTAGTTGCTATCTCTTCAGCTCGAAGAGTTTCTGAGCTATCTGCTTTACAATGCAACTCGCCTTATCTTGTTTTCCATGCTGATAAGGTGGTTTTGCGTACCAAACCTGGGTTCCTCCCTAAGGTTGTTTCTAACAGGAATATCAATCAGGAAATTGTTGTTCCTTCTCTGTGTCCTAATCCTTCTAAGAAGGAACTTCTGTTGCACAACTTGGATGTGGTTTGTGCCTTGAAGTTTTATTTGCAGGCAACCAAAGATTTTCGCCAATCATCTTCTTTGTTTGTTGTCTATGCTGGAAAGCGTAGAGGTCAAAAGGCTACGGCTACCTCTCTTTCCTTTTGGCTGAAAAGCATCATCCGTTTGGCTTATGAGACTGCTGGACAGCAGCCTCCTGAAAGAATTACAGCTCACTCCATGAGAGCGGTGGCTTCCACATGGGCTTTTAAGAATGATGCTTCTGTTGAACAGATTTGTAAGGCTGCGACTTGGTCTTCACTTCATACATTTTCCAAATTTTACAAATTTGACACTTTTGCTTCTTCGGAGGCTATTTTTGGGAGAAAGGTTTTGCAAGCAATGGTGCCTTCCGTTTAGGTTCCTGTCTTGTCCCTCCATTCATCCGTGTCCTAAAGCTTTGGTATTGGTATCCCACAAGTTAGGATGAATCCATGGACTCGGTACATCTTGCAAAAGAAAACAAAATTTATGCTTACCTGTTAAATTTCTTTCTTTTGCGATGTACTGAGTCCATGGCCCACCATGTCTATTCAAGACAAATAGTATATTTTATGTAAACTTCAGTCATCTCTGCACCTTATAGTTTCTCCTTTTCTTCCTTGGCCTTCGGTCGAATGACTGGCGGGTGGAGTTAAGGGGGGAGCTATATAGACAGCTCTGCTGTGGTGCTCTCTTTGCTACTTCCTGTCAGGAAGGACAATATCCCACAAGTTAGGATGAATCCGTGGACTCGGTACATCGCAAAAGAAAGAAATTTATCAGGTAAGCATAAATTTTGTTTTTGATAGATGCTCTGGCAGTTCCTTTGAACTTCAGGTTGGCATATCTCTTTCCTCTGTTTGCTCTCCTTCCGCGAGTTATCGCTCGGATCAGGCAGGAGAGAGAATCAGTGATTCTTATAGCTCCTGCGTGGCCTCACAGGATCTGGTATGCGGATCTAGTAGAGATGTCGTCCCTACCTCCATGGAGACTTCCTTCTCAGGTAGGACCTTCTGCTTCAGGGGCCCTTCCTTCATCCAAATCTTGTTTCTCTGAAACTGACTGCTTGGAGATTGAACGCTTGATCTTAGCCAAGCAATGTTTTTAAGAGTCGGTTATTGAGACCATGGTTCAGGCTCGGAAGCATGTCACTAGAAAGATTTACCATAAGATATGGTGTAAATATCTTTATTGGTGTGAGTCTAAATGATATTTTTGGAGTAAGATTAGGATTCCAAGGATTTTATCTTTTCTCCAGGAAGGCCTTGAGAAGGGATTATCTGTCAATACCCTCAAGGGTCAGATTTCTGCTCTTTCCATTCTGTTACATAAGTGTCTGGCGGACGTGCCGGATGTACAATCCTTCTGTCAGGCTCTGGTCAGAATCAGGCCTGTGTTTAAGTCAGTTGCTCCTCCTTGGAGTCTTAATCTTGTTCTTAAAGATTTACAACAGGCTCTGTTTGAGCCAATGCATTCCATAGATATTAAGTTATTATCCTGGAAGGTTTTGTTTCTTACTGCTATTTCTTCTGCCAGGAGAGTTTCTGAACTCTCTGCTTTGCAGTGTGATTCTCCATATCTAATATTTCATTCAGATAAGGCAGTTCTCCGTACCAAGTTTGGTTTTCTTCCTAAGGTTGTCTCGGACAGGAATATTAATCAGGAAATTGTTGTTCCTTCTCTCTGTCCTAATCTTCCTTCTCATAAGGAAAGTTTATTGCACAATTTAGACGTGCGTGCTCTTAAGTTCTTTTTACAGGCTACAAAGGATTTGACGTAAGGGTCACAAAGCTACTGCGACTTCTCTTTCTCTCTGGTTAAGAAGCGTTATTCGTTTGGCATATGAGACTGCTGGACAGCAGCCTCCTGAAAGAATTACAGCTCATTCCACCAAAGCGGTGTCTACTTTGTGGACCTTCAAGAATGAGGCATCTGTTGAACACATTTGTAAGGCTGAGACTTGGTCTTCGTTGCACACTTTTTCTAAATTCTATAAATTCAATACTTTTGCCTCGGCTGAAGCGTCTTTTGGGAGAAAGGTTCTTCAAGCAGTGGTGCCTTCTTTTTAGGTTACCTATCTTATTCCTCCCTTATTATCCGTGTCCTCTAGCTTGGGTATTGATTTCCAACAGTAATTGATGATCCTGTGGACTGACCATGTCATAAGAAAGAAAACAAAATTTATGCTTACCTGATAAATTTATTTATTTCTTGACACAGTGAATCCAGGGCCCTCCCTGTTTTTTTTCCCAGACAAGTTTATATAAACTTAAGGCACCTCTGCACCTTGTTTTACTTCCTTTCTCTCTTTTCCTTCTGTCGAATGACTGAGGGATTGTGGGTAGGGAGATGATACTTAACAGCTTTGCTGTGGTGCTCTTTGCCACCTCCTGCTGGCCAGGAGTGATATTACCAATGGTGAATGATGATACCAAGGACTCACCGTGTCAAGAAAGATAGAAAGAAATTTATCAGGTAAGCATAAATTTTGTTTTTTTCCATTATTCAAATAGATTAACATATCCATTCAGGCTGCACTAATATTTTAGCATATTAACATCTTATTTGCTGCAATTGTTTTTCAATGGTCAACCTAATTTAGAGTTTAGAAGACATGGCTTTACACGGCCTTTATATGAACAAATCATCTATTAGTCTTCAGCTAAAAAAGAAAATTTTTGCTTATCTGATAAATGTATTTATATCCGGATATGGTGAGTCCACGGCTTCATCAATTACTGTTGGGAATATCACTCCTGGCCAGCAGGAGGAGGCAAAGAGCACCACAGCAAAGCTGTTAAGTATCACTTCCCTTCCCACGACCCCCAGTCATTCGACTGAAGGGAAATCGAGAAAAATGAGCAACACAAGGTGTAAAGGTGTTTGAGGTTTAGTAAAAAAAAAAAAAAAGCATTGAAATAAGGGACGGGGCTGTGGACTCACCATATCTTGAAAGCAATACATTCATCAGGTAAGAATACATTTTCTTTCCTTTCCTAAGATATGGTGAGTCCACGGCTTCATCAATTACTGTTGGGAACCAATACCCAAGCTAGAGGACACAGATGAATAGGGAGGGACAAGACAGGCAGACCTAAACAGAAGGCACTACCACTTGAATAACCTCACTCCCAAAAGATGCCCCGTCCGAGACAAAAAAAAAATCAAATTTGAAAAGAGTATGCAAAGAGAACCAAGTTGCAGCCTTGCAAATCTACTCCACAAAAGCTTCATTTTTGAAACCCAAGAAGAGGAGACCGCTCTCAAGGAATGAGCCATAATTTTCTCAGGAGGCTGCTGACCTGCAGTCTCATAAGCAAACCAAACATACTTCTCAACCATAGAGAAACAGAAGTAGAAGCTTTCTGACCTTTACGTTTCCCAGAGAAACAAACAAACAGGGCAGAAGACTAAGGAAAATCCGTAGTCGCCTGTAAATAAAATTTTAAAGCACACACCACCTTGCACCAAAGGCAAAGAGAATGACTAGGGGTTGTGGGAAGGGAAGTGATACTTAACAGTTTTGCTGTGGTGCTCTTTGCCTCCTCCTGCTGGCCAGGAGTGATATTCCCAACAGTAATTGATGAAGCCGTGGACTCACCATATCTTAGGAAAGAAAGATAAACTGCAAATAAGGGAGAGAGATACGTGGCAAGGTAAATTTGTGAAGCCTTCAATGTGCTCTTTTAGTTTTCAGGACTGAAAATCCTCTATTTTCAGACTTAAATTACATAAACTGGGCAGTAGTATAAAAAATGAGTTGCGCTCACAGCGTATCAATACTCATACTCAAACAGTAAATTAATTCAAATAAAATATTATTTTAATAAACCTTAAATAGGTAAAATACAAATATATGTATACAATCCCCTGGTGAAGATTTTTAAAAAAGACACAAAAAATATAAAAAAAAGGCGAAGAAAAAGTTCTTGATAGGAATCCATGTATTAAAAAAGTTCATACAGTAAAAAAAAAGTTCACAGTGAAAATCACAGGATCTAGGAACCACAAAAAACAGAACCCCAAAGACACTGGAACAGCAAGGTCTGCAACTGGGAGATCGGGAAATCCTAGAAAGCTGTAGCTACGTTGCTAGCAGTAGCTGAAGAAGCTAAGGGTTCTGTTTGCTGCATACCCTGATCATGTTAAGGTAAAATAGCTAATGAGATGAGTTTAGCCTGGCTTAAGGGACAGTAAACAACAGAATTTTTGCTGTTTAAAAAAGGTAGATAATCCCTTTATTACCTATTCCCGAGTTTTGCATAACCAGCACAGTAATAATAATACACGTTTTACCTCTGTAATTATCTTGAATCTAAGCTTCTACTGACTGCCCCCTTATTTCAGTTATTTTGACAGACTTGTATTTTAGTCAATCAGTGCTCGCTCCTAGGAGCTTCACGTGCATTAGCTCAATGTTATCTATATGAAACACATGAACTAACACCCTCTAGTGATGAAAAACTGTCAAAATGCTTTCATATTAGAGGCAGCCTTCAAGGTCTAAGAAATTAGCTTATGAACCTCTTAGGTTTAGCTTTCAACTAAAAACACCAAGGGAACAAAGCAAAATTGGAGATAAATGTAAATTGGAAAGTTGTTTAAAATGACATGCCTTATTTAAATCCTGAAAGTTTTTTTGGACTTTACTATCCCTTTAGGTAAGTCCTTTCCCTTATACAACAGCTATTGGATTTTATGTATCCTGCTTGATATTTATATAAACTATTTGATTTTTTACACCTCTGAGAAAATCCATATTAGATTGTTATCGTTTGGATATGAATAGTGGTTCCTGGACCCTGAGCTTTTTTATTTATTTATTAAATCAAATTTAACTTTTTTACTGCATGAAATCTTCTTAAAGTGATGGTAACCTTTACATGTTTTAAAATAAGGTCCAGATAAGCAATATTTTAGATGGACTTTAACTGATCACTTATAATAAAGATGCAGTGTAACTTACCTTTTAAACTAGCTGTGCCATTCTAATACCCTGTGCTCTGGCCGCCCACTTCAAAACTCTTTTTTTTTTTTTCCCCTTTCTTTTTTAAGACACACAATTAACACATTCACAAATAATTTCCGTTACAATAGTAATTGTTTACATTGTCTCAGCCTTAGTACACACTTAACATGCTATGATATAGTTTGCCATGCCCTTTACACTTGATTAAGAAAGAAATGCAGGAAGACACTAACAGAGAAAAAAGGAAAAGGTACAGTAACATATTTTTAAGGGGATTCTAGTTCCCTGTGTTAATTTATCCAAATTTCAAAAGGATTATACGAAAATCCCTTTCATTTTAATGAAAAAAATCTATCTTATTCATCTTAGTATAATAATAATCATCGTTCAGGAGATTGGCTTTTACACTTTTTTTCCAGTCGCTATATAAAGGAGGCGACATCTCTTTTCAATTTTTTTTAAAATTACATTACTATTAAATATGATCTGCACTAGGTACATTTATCAAAATTGCTATTCTTCATATTCAATATAGTTGACAAGGAATTATTTACTAGGTGACTATTTACTTGTTTATCATAACTGGTCATTATATCTAACCAGAACGTTTTTTAATTTTTAAGCAGAACCATAACATATGTTCTAAGTCCCCTTTGCCTCTCCAACACAAATCTAGAGAATGGGGAATGGGATATAACTTCTGAATTCTTTCTAGTGTTCAATACCATTTAGTTAGAACTTTTAGATTTTGTTCCAAACTTTTTGTGGAGACTGAGGATTTTGTAGTTTTTCTAAATATTTTATTCCAGGTGTCATTTTTCAGAGTTTGTCCTATCTCAGCATGCCAACTCTTAACATAGTTTGGTAATTCCTCTATCATTTACTGTGTTGGTTATGCAAAACTGGGGAATGGGTAATAAAGAGATTATCTATCTTTTTAGACAATACAAATTCTGGTGTAGACTGTCTCTTTAATATTCCCTTATTTTTTTATTATAGACATTAGAGGAGATGGAATGGAGAAATATTATGCTTTTTCTTTATTAATTGATCCCATGTACGATATGTCTCTTTTATTATATCATGTTCCTGGATTCTATTATTCCTATCCTTAGGTTCTAACCAGCAGTGATTGATTTCTTCAATTCTTAATAATTAATTTTCCAATTGAACCCAGTTTTTTGTGCACATGCCAATTTATAATTCTCTGTATCATAGTGACCTGTATATATACCTGTATATCAGGGAGCCCTAACCCTCCTTTAATTCTCCTTCTAAATAAGACATCTTTATTCACTCTGAGATGAATTTTACCCCCAAACATAATCGCATATACATTGTTGCATATCTTTAAAATAAGAGTTCGGTATTGAGATTGGTAGAGCTTGTTATTTATATAATACCCTTTGAAAGGATGTTCATTTGTATTGTATATTGTATTGTATTGTATTTATTCTACCAATCCACAAGATCTTTTTAGTTGACCAGGTAATTAAATCATTGACTATTTCTTTCTTTAGATCAATCAAATTTAGTTGGTACATCACATTCGTATTTGATATATAAATACAAAGATATTTCAGAGCCTCCACCTTTCTAAAAGACATTTTCTTCCTTATCAACTCTATCTTTTTATCCAATGCAACATTTAACTTTTCCGGTTTATTTATGTTAACTAAGAAATTAGAAATAGACTCAAAATTACTAAGGTCTTTTAGAAGTTTTTCCACTTAGTGGATTGGATCTGTTAAGGTAAGGAGAATGTTTTATGTTACCTATTTCCAATTTGGATACCCTTTATTCTCTCATGTCCAATACGTAGAGCTAGTATTTCTATACATAAAACAAATAAAGAAGGTGACAAAGGGCACCCTTCCCTTGTACTGTTGGATATAGGGAATATCTCTGATAATTCACCATTCATTTTTATTCTAGCTAAGTGGTATAAAGTCATTATTCTATTAACCAAGGTGGCACCAAAACACAAAAGTGTTTTCTCCATTAAATGCCAGTTGACCCAGTCATATGCTTTTTCGGCATCAACTGATAGTATAGTTAAAGGTATATTCTCCAGTACATTCTCCAGTTCAGCAAGCTTAATTTAATGAATATTTCTTATGATGTTATCTTTTCTCTGTCTTTAATAAAACCTACCTGATCTAAATGTGTAATATCCTTTTAAAACATTATTAATTCAGTATGACTTAATTTTAAAATTTATTTTAATATTTGTATTAAGGAGTGATATCGGCCTATAATATTTTACTACTTCTCTAGATTTTCCTTCTTTTGACAATACAATTATTCTAGCTTCCAACATTTCCTTTGAAAAGTTACTCCCTTTATCTATTGAGTCAAACAACCTTAACAAGTAAGGTGTAAGAATTTCAATGAAGACTTTGTTATATTTGGCTGTATAGCCATCTGGGCCGGGGGATTTTTCTATATTTGAGCTTTTGATTGCTTGTTGTATTTTTTCCCTTTGTATGGGTTCATCTAACAATAATTTAGCTTCATTATTTAGTTTTTCAAGTTCCAGTTTGTTAGTAAACTTAGCAAACATTTTTACAAAGTCTGTTGAACTCCTTATATTTTTGTTTTCCCCAATATTATACAGGTTTTCATAGTATCTCTTTGTCAGGGATTTCATTATTGCATGTCTGCCCCTTTAATTTTGACTCCTCTTCCCCTATTTAAGGCCCCTCCTCTCTATGCTCTTTGCTTGGTAATTTGATTTCGTTGCTACAAGTAACCTCTGCCTAATCATACCCAGCCATTCCTCAGTCTATGGGGATTACTTGCATGCCACTTGGAAACTAGCTGGCAACCTTGAACCCACATACCTTTGGAAAGGACTAACTGATATTGCCACTGCAATACTACAGGAACCTAGGAATCAGCTCACAGTTTCCCCCTCTGCAACACTGGGTGTGTGTGACGTCCCACCCGGCATCTCAGCGTCTCCTCAGCGCGTGTACCGCGCTGTCTCTCTCTCCTGCAAAGGGTAACGCTCTCATCGAGCTCTGAATCTACCTGCTTCCAAACCTACAAGGAATTGGTCTGTATATTCTCCTACTTTTCTAGGATATTGCCATGTCTCTCTCGTCTGCATACTAACTACCGCTACATATACTGTGACTGTTACTACCCTCATAATGCAAGATAAAATAATTGCCTTCATATAAGCTTACTTAATGTGGACTGTTGCTTGCAATATAACGCTTATTCTGTCTAGCTGTACTAACCTTTGTGACTGTTTAAATTACTTGCAAACTTGTGCTTGTTACTACATTACCGTCCAGCACATGCCAGTATTTGATATTCTGCCATCCTATCTGCTGCATTCTAAAAAGGATATCTAATCTCAAGTCAGGCCATAAGTTTTATTGGAAGCTTCATGTTACTCAATATTCTGGAATAGTTAGAATTCTGAAGTGCCATATTCCTCAAGTGCTCCTTATCCTCTCTAAACTACCAAACTATATTTAATTTAGGTGGAGATTAACTCTGTGCTATATTACACTTTTGCATGCACACATAACTTGTCTGTCTATCAAGCTTGCATCTCCCATACTAATTTGCATAAGTGTCTGTTTATTCATACATTAAACTTCACTTTCTATCTCGTGATATTGATATCTTATTTATCAATTGATGATAGTTCTATCTCATATTTCTACTGATATACATTTATCTTGTTCTCTGGTTGCGTGACAGCTCAGAATTCACTCTGTACCCTGCAGTAGTGACCCTCAGTTCAATGAGCATAACCGGATTCCTGTAAGTTAAATCTGTGTGAATCCAAGGTTTGGTGTGAGGCTGAGTGGTCCTGCTATAGCGGATACTAGGTACCTGAACTTTCTCACTATCCTTGCTATAAGAAAACACGTAGCATCACATATTACCAAGCCAACAAAAAAGTACCTCTATCCTCTATCATGGAGCTGAGTGAGCTTTCCAACAGAGTGGGTTCACTAGCCGAAAGCATGGATAATATGTTACAGGAATTAAGAGAAATACAAATAGAGAATCAGAACATTAGAAAATTCATCAATCAACATATGGCAAACAAATCTTCTACTTCTGACATGACACCTGAGCCTGTGGTAAGTCCGCCAGAGAAATTTTCTGGGGACAGGTCTATGTTTAGAGACTTTAGAAATTCTTGCACTCTCATGTTTACTTTGAAACCAAAGTCTTATCCTACTGACCGAATTCATGTTTTGACTGTGATTTCTTTTTTGCGTGGAGAGGCTAAGTCCTAGGCTAACACTTTCTATGAGTCTGATGATCCCATACTAAATTCACTTGATTCCTTCTTCACTGCAATGTCCCTTCTTTATGAGGATCATAACAAGCAGAATACTGCTGAAACAGCTCTAAGATCATTACGCCAAGGAAAAAGGATAGTAGAAGAATACATAACGGACTTCAAGAGGTGGGCACCGGACACCTTGTGGAATAACCCAGCCTTAAAAAAATCAATTTCGTTTGGGTCTCAGTGACTCACTAAAAGATGAACTCGCTAGAGTTATAATCCCAGATGACTTAGAGGCTCTCATGAGCTTGTGTATTGGAATCGACCGAAGACTCAGGGAACAGAAGTATGAAAAATCCACAACGGACAATACTTCTAGGAAATACACCCCATATCATCCTAGTCTGCTTACTCACTCTACTAAGAATGTTGATGAACCCATGGATGTAGCTGTGATTAGGGGGCCACTAAAGCCTGAAGAGAAAGCCAGACGTAAATTGTTGAATTTGTGCCTGTACTGTGCTGAAAAAGATCATGGTGTAAGGGATTGCCCATCTCTTCTTCGTCAAAAGAAGGGTAAGAGTGTAAGATTTAAACATATTGTAAATATGATTAATAACAGTCCACTCCATTTATCAATCCCTCTCTCATTACAGTGGGATCAGCAGAAGACAGATGTACAGGCCGTAATTGACTCTGGAGCATCTGGGAATTTCATAGATTTAGTTTTTGTTGTTAAGCACAAAATACCACTAATAAAAAAGAGTGTTGCACTTGCCATCCGCTTAGTTGATGGTTCTTTCTTTAGTTCTGGCCCAATCTCACACCACACAGTTCCACTTACTGTTACCTCATCCTCAGGGCATACAGAATCAATGTCTTTTGATGTTCTACCGAGTTCAGTTTATCCTATGATACTTGGTATTCAGTGGTTGTCCAAACATAACCCCATTATATCTTGGACAGACGCAACAGTAGATTTTAATTCTCAGTTTTGTAAATAATTTTGCACTACCTCTCATACACTTTGCCAGATTGCTGCTGACGAATTACCAGATTGTTATAAAGATTATGCAGATGTTTTTGATAAGATTGAGGCAGCCACACTTCCACCACATAGAAGTTATGATTGCCCTATTGATCTCATTCCTAACTCCTCCATTCCTTATGGTCATATCTACCCTCTATCCCAACCTGAATTAGCTCATCTCAAGGAATATTTAGACGAGAATTTGAAAAAAGGGTTTATACGTCCATCCACTTCCTCTGCTGGTGCTGCAATGTTTTTCGTTAAAAATAAAGATGGCAGTTTACGTCCTATTATAGACTATAGACAACTGAATAAATGCACTAAGAAAAACAGATATCCCCTGCCTCTCATTCCTGAATTAATTGAACGTCTTCAAGGTGCCACCATCTACACCAAGCTTGATCTTAGAGGCGCTTATAATTTGATCAGGATGAGAGCAGGGGATGAATGGTTAACGGCTTTCCGTACACGATACGGTCTTTATGAATACACAGTAATGCCGTTTGGGCTTTGTAACGCCCCAGCCACTTTCCAGTGTTTTATAAATGATGTGTTTCATGACCTTTTGGATGTCTGTATTGTTATCTATTTAGATGACATCCTTGTCTATTCAGACACTTATGAAAACCATTTAAAACATGTAAAACTTGTACTTTCTCGTTTGAGACAACACCATCTTTACGCCAAATTAGAGAAGTGTATATTTAACACTAATACTATCTCCTTTTTGGGTTACTCTATCTCTCCTACTGGGATTACCATGGAGTCCAGTAAAGTTGAAGCTATACTCAATTGGCCAGTACCATCTAGCAAAAAAGATGTCCAGAGATTTCTTGGATTTGCGAAATTTTTATAGAAAATTCATTAAAGATTTCTCACATATTGTCAAACCATTAACTAGTTTAACTAAAAAACATATTAAGTTCTCATGGGATAGTAAAGCTGAAGATTCTTTCATTACTCTCAAAAACAAATTCACGTCAGCCCCTATATTGCAATTCCCAGATCCCAGCTGTCATTTTACGCTTGAGGTTGATGCTTCTGAATTTGCAATTGGGGCCGTTTTGTCTCAGAGGGTCTCCCAAAAAGATCCACTTCATCCTGTTGCTTTCTATTCTCATGTCATGAGTCCAGCTGAGATAAACTATGGTATAGGTGATAAGGAACTCCTTGCCATTAAGTCCGCATTGGAATTCTGGAGGCATATCCTAGAAGGTACAAAATTTCCTATAATTATTTATACAGACCATCGTAATTTAGAGTATCTAAAAACGAATAAGACCCTGACTTCTCGTCAAGTCTGCTGGAGCCTCTTCTTCTCACGTTTTGATTTTGTGATAACCTACCGTCCAGGTTCTAAGAATCTCAAGGCTGATACTCTCTCTCGTTTACCTTCTAAACCAGAAGATCATCTATCACCTGCCTCTGTCATACCTGCGGATAGGATTATTTGTTTAACAACTGAATTTTTGGATATCTTAAAATTGCAACAAAGGGAGGATCCTATATTAATGAGCCTTAATTTAGATAAACATGCTGATGATCTATTCTATCATCAAGATCTACTATATGTTCCTAAGGATCTCAGGAGTCAGCTATTGGCAGCAGCTCATGATTCTACCTTAGCAGGACATCCTGGCGTACATAGAACCCTACATGTACTTTCAAGGAATTACTGGTGGCCTAAGATGTCCGATACAGTCAGGCAATACATTAACACCTGTTTTCTTTGTATGACTAAGAAACATCAACATAAACGTCCCTATGGATATCTTTTATCTCTTCCAATACCTGAAAGACCTTGGGCGGACATCGCCATGGACTTTATTGTTGATCTGCCATCTTCCGCTAACTTCAACACTATCATGGTGGTTGTTGATCTTTTTTCTAAGATGGCCCATTTTATACCGCATAGAGGTCTACCCACAGCTTTCGAAACAGCTAACCTTTTCATAGATCATGTGGTCAAATTACATGGTTTACCGAATTCCATCACTACAGACAGAGGTTCACAGTTTACCTCTAGATTTTGGAATCATCTCTGTCAATCCCTCAACATCTCCAGAAAATTAAGTACAGCTTTTCATCCACAAACCAATGGACAGACTGAGCGAACAAATCAAGCCCTGGAGCAGTATCTCCGTTGTTATTGTTCCTTAGAACAGGACAACTGGCATTCACTCCTTTCTACTGCAGAATTTGCCCATAACAACATGCTCAATTCTTCAACTAAAATGTCTCCATTCTTTCTTAATTATGGGTTTCATCCTTCCTATGATATTCAGTGTCCCAAAAACTCTCCTATACCTGTTGTCAATGATAAAATCAACACCTTGGGTAAAGGCTTCGCCAGTGTAAAACAATTATTACATGATGCTCAGATTGCTCAAAAACGTTTTTATGATCTACGACGTTCTAAACCTCCTGAATACAAGGTCGGTGATAAAGTTTGGTTGAGCACAAAAAATTTGAGATTACAAGTTCCTTCCAAAAAACTTGCTTCACTCTACTTGGGTCCTTATGAAATTAAGAAAGTTTTAAATGTTAATGCAGTCATGCTCCTATTACCTTCTTCCATGAAAATACATCCGACATTTCACGTTTCACTCCTTAAACCTTATGGTTCTGTTTGGGCTTCACCTACGATGACTGCTTCTCAAACTCATGTGTCGGATGAGATCGAGTATGAGATTGATTCTATTCAGGATTCTCGATACTTTCGGAACTGCCTCCAATATTTGATCAGTTGGAAGGGTTATGGTCCTGAAGAAGACTCTTGGGAGCCCGCTATGAATATTATGGCTCCTCATTTAGTTTCTTTATTCCATTGGAGAAATCCTCATCGTCCTGGTCCTTGATCCGCTGAGCGGCTCCTTGAGGGGGGTGTCCTGTCAGGGATTTCATTATTACATGTCTGCCCCTTTAATTCTGAATCCTCTTCCCCTATTTAAGGCCCCTCCTCTCTATGCTCTTTGCTTGGTAATTTGATTTCGTTGCTACAAGTAACCTCTGCCTAATCATACCCAGCCATTCCTCAGTCTATGGGGATTACTTGCATGCCACTTGGAAACTAGCTGGCAACCTTGAACCCACATACCTTTGTAAAGGACTAACTGATATTGCCGCTGCAATACTACAGGAACCTAGGAATCAGCTCACAGTTTCCCCCTCTGCAACACTGGGTGTGTGTGACGTCACACCCGGCATCTCAGCGTCTCCTCAGCGCGTATACTGCGCTGTCTCTCTCTCCTGCAAAGGGTAACGCTCTCATCGAGCTCTGAATCTACCTGCTTCCAAACCTACAAGGAATTGGTCTGTATATTCTCCTACTTTTCTAGGATATTGCCATGTCTCTCTCGTCTGCATACTAACTACCGCTACATATACTGTGACTGTTACTACCCTCATAATGCAAGATAAAATAATTGCCTTCATATAAGCTTACTTAATGTGGACTGTTGCTTGCAATATAACGCTTATTCTGTCTAGCTGTACTAACCTTTGTGACTGTTTAAATTACTTGCAAACTTGTGCTTGTTACTACATTACCGTCCAGCACATGCCAGTATTTGATATTCTGCCATCCTATCTGCTGCATTCTAAAAAGGATATCTAATCTCATGTCAGGCCATAAGTTTTATTGGAAGCTTCATGTTACTCAATATTCTGGAATAGTTAGAATTCTGAAGTGCCATATTCCTCAAGTGCTCCTTATCCTCTCTAAACTACCAAACTATATTTAATTTAGGTGGAGATTAACTCTGTGCTATATTACACTTTTGCATGCACACATAACTTGTCTGTCTATCAAGCTTGCATCTCCCATACTAATTTGCATAAGTGTCTGTTTATTCATACATTAAACTTCACTTTCTATCTCGTGATATTGATATCTTATTTATCAATTGATGATAGTTCTATCTCATATTTCTACTGATATACATTTATCTTGTTCTCTGGTTGCGTGACAGCTCCGAATTCACTCTGTACCCTGCAGTAGTGACCCTCAGTTCAATGAGCATAACCGGATTCCTGTAAGTTAAATCTGTGTGAATCCAAGGTTTGGTGTGAGGCTGAGTGGTCCTGCTATAGCGGATACTAGGTACCTGAACTTTCTCACTATCCTTGCTATAAGAAAACACGTAGCATCACACTCTTTAATTGGTTTATAATTTCATAGTTATTTTTACAATACCTATAATTGTCGTTTATCTTATAAATAATTATTTCTAATAGTCCTTTTTTTAATTGCCCTAGTCAACATTTTGCCATTCTTATCTCCTTCTTAATAATATTTCCTTTTGAGCCATATTGGTTTTTTTTTTTTTAATTAAATCTGTACCAATATTCTTTCAATGTATCTCTCTTACTGTTTAGAATTTTGAATATCCTCCGGTTTGGCCTTATGTCTATTACTCAAGTCTTGAATTGTATTTAGTATATATTCTAGTTCTATTCTTTTATTCTTATTCTGGATTCTCTTCTGTTTTATCCATTCTCCTCTGATTACACATTTATGTGTGTCCCACAATATATGTATAGGAATTTTATCCACATCATTCATCAGAAAGAACTTTTAAATCTTTTTAACCATATTGTTTTTTATAGCTTGGTTTTCTAGTAAGGGTGCATGGTCAGACCAAATAATTGGCAATATTTGAGCATCTTCTACTAAAGTCATTGCTCTAATTTTTGTACATAAATAGTCTATTTGTGAATATGAGGAATGAGGGTTAGAAAATAAAGTGTAGTCTAAAGAGTACAGATTTAACATTCTCCAGTTATCATAGACCACTATGTCTTTCACACTGTTTGATTACTGAATGTGCCAAATAAGAGTTTTTCTTGGTTATCTAGTGCTGGAGTCAATGTAAGGTTAAAATCTCCTTTCATAATTAATATACCTTTTTTGAAGGTTTATTACCATGTCAACAAGTTTCCTGAAGAATTTATCCTGCTTAACATTTGGGGCATATAAATCAAAAATAGTTTTCTCTTTGCCTTGTATTGATCCCTTAGTCCAATATATCTCCCCTCATTATCTTTAATCTGGTTTGTTAAATGAAAATCCAATTTTTTATCAATCTAATGATGTTTCTATGTGTATACATTCACCAACTGTTTCTACAGTATACAGATGATGCAGATGGCGTACCCTCAGTAATGAAAAAGTTTATAGCTACGGCCATTGAGAAGGCCCTGATGGCACTACCGCCTTCAAATAAACTTAAGAGGTCAGTTCTGGTAATACCTTCTACTAGTAATATATGCACTGATAACAAAATACTGAAGTATCCTCTAATGATGAGGATTTCTCTGATTCTGAAGATCCCTTCTCAGATACAGAACATATCTTAGTCTTATGTACTTTAGGGATTGAAGAAACTAAACCTTCTGATGATAGACCCTGTAATCGTTTAAATTCAATGTACAAAACTTTTGTCAATCTCCCTGAGATTTTCCCTGTACCTGATGCTGTCTCTGATATGATTGCTAAAAAATGGTCTAAACCAGGTACCTCCTTTTAACCCTTAAAGGTTTAAAAAAAAACTATATATTCTACCTACTGCTAATTTAGAGCTATGGGAAACAGTGCTCAAAGTTGATGGGGACATTTCCACTCTAGCTAAACATACTACTATTCCTTTGGAAGACAGTACTTGCTTTAAAAACCCTTTAGATAGAAAACTTAAATCTTATCTAAGAAGGGTATATTTACATATTGGCCATATTTATTGCTGACGTAACTGCTGCCTCAACTGCTGAGCAGGACTGGATAACCAGAAAGTAATCTTCTGACCCTGAATGTTACAACGTTCTGAATTTACTTCAATATGCAAATAATTTTATTTGCGATGCAGTATTTTATATCATAAAAATCAACATTAAAACTATGTCTATAGCTATTCTTACCAGAAGAGCTTTATGGCTTAAATTGTGGAATGCTGATATGGTATCTAAGACCAGATTACTATCTCTTTCATTTCAAGGAAAGAATTTATTTGGATCTCAACTGGATTCTATTATATCGACTATAACTGGAGGTAAGGGACTGTTCCTTCCTCAAGACATAAAGTCTAAGGGGAAATTTAAGGCTTCCAACCATTTTCTTTCCTTTCATCAGAAAAGAGAACAGAAAACTGTTCCCTTACTTAAAGGGACAGTCTAGTATAAATTAAATTTTCATTATTCAGATATAGGACTTTTAATTTTTTTATTTTTTATTTATTATATTTTCATTTTACATAATATATCACCAATCATTGTACATCATGGTTATGTGCAATTAAGCAGATTTAGACTGTTCGACAAAAATACAAAACTGACTTAACTAGTACTCTATTAACTAACTTGTGTTCCTTCATTAGTACAAATCACGTTTAGATATTGCATTGCTACAGAGATCTTAAGAGCTAACAAACTTACCTATTATCTCTACAGGCTGACTCTCCTATTATCAGCAAGTTCTTCCTCATCCTTCTCTGGGTCCTCGAGCCGGGGGTAGGGGGAAAGACAAACAGACCCTCTCTCCTGTGACCATTCCACCAGTGGAGTATTGTCATTGTGCTATTTGCTGAGATGGCATGTGTATATTTTCCCACAAAAATCTAGCGTCTAAAAAGAAGGGGAGCTTATTACGCCTCAAAAACCCATACTCCTCCAAACCTATGAGTTCGGTTGTTCTTTCAATCCACTGTTCCCTAGTCGGGGAAGACAACGTCTTCCAGGCTCTGGCTATTAAAGAATGAGCTCCATTCAATCCTATTTGTACAATAAGGGACTTCAGTTTACATGTAATGTGGGTGGTGTCGTTTAATAAAGCTATTCTAGCTGTTAAATAAAATGTGTCTCCCACTAGGTTCTGAAGGTGTGATTCCACTGCCTTCCACAATTTTTTTATGATGGGGCAGTCCCACCACTCGTGTAGTAGGCTGCCTTGTTCACCACAGCCTCTCCAACACATACGTGATAGTCGCGGTATATTGTATTTAGTCTAGTTGGAGTCAGGTACCAGCGAGACAAAAGCTTATAATTCAGTTTTAGTATTTGTGGAGATGTAGAGGATTTCTTTGTTCTTTGAAAGATAATGTGCCAGGCTTCGTTGTCTATCTCAGTGTGAAGGTCATGTGCCCATCTTATTGTGAAATTTGGTAGTGTGGTGTTATGAGGTTCTATTAACAAGTGGCGAGATACCGCTAGAGGACTCCGAATTGACACCTCCCTGTCACACACTCTCTCGAAGGGGGTCAGTAAGCGGAGAAAGTCTTTCCTGTGAGGTAAGGTATGTAGAAAATGCTGGAGTTGTGCATATTTAAGCCAGTGTGTTTACCGACCGTCTGCGATTGAGTCTAGCCTGTGTCTGTCCAGTAGTTTCCCGTCTTCTAAAAATCTGCACAGTGGAATTGTGTAACCCCATTCCTTAAGTCTTCTAAATCCCTTATCCAGGCCCCCTATTATCTCATTATTGAGGACCACAGGGAACAGTGGTGATCTAATTGGTGAAATATGAGGGTAAAGATGTTTTATTTTCTCCCATTCTTTAAAAAGGTGTTTATGTATGTCCAGTTGTCCGCATTGCGGAGGTCTTAAATCGGAGGGGACCCAGCAAAGTGCTCTAACGAATGGAACTTGTAAGATGTGGGAGTCTATAGATACCCATGCTTTGTGCGCAATAGAACCATGCCAGTCCAATATTCTCTGGAGGGTCACTGCATTATAGTATTCCTCTATTTTTGGTAATCCCACACCACCCACAATCGTGGGCCTATATAAGGTACCTTTATTTACTCTAGGTTTGAACTTACCCCATACGTATGAATTTATCTGCCCCTGCACTCGAGTCAAGAACCAAGAGGGAAGGTGGATTGGTAGAGCTTGTAATAAATATAGGATCTTTGGCAGTATCGTCATTTTTATAGAGTGTATCCTGCCCCACCATGAGAGTGTTTTGTTTGCCCAGCTACTGAGATCTTTTGATATGTTGTTAATCAGGGACTCATAGTTTTTCTTGAAAAGGGTAGTAGGGTTGGGGGGAGAGGTGAATACCCAAATACCTAACTGACTCTGACTGTAAGCGCAAAGAGCAAACCCTTGAAAGTTTTTGGAATTCTGATGTGCTAAGTGATATGTTCAGAACTTCCGATTTGTTTTGGTTTACTAGAAAATTTGAGAAGAAACCGAATCTGTATCATTGGGATAGTACTACTAGGAGAGGTAATAGAGAAAAGGACATCATCCGCATACATGGCGATTTTAAATTCATTGGGCCCTATCGTGATGCCGTGTATATCTTTATTGGCGCGTATGTGGGCTGCGAACACCTCCATCGACAATATAAACAGGATGGGAGAGAGAGGGCACCCCTGTCGTGTACCTATTGGATAGAAAATGGGTCAGAGAGCATACCATTCACCCTCACCCTTACCCCCGGGCAGGTGTAGAGGCTACAAAGTCTATCTATCATTTTAGTTCCAAATCTGAATCTTTCTAGTGTTTTTTTGAGAAATAGCCAATTTGTCCTATCGAACGCTTTTTCTGCATCTGTTGTCATTATAACTGCCGGTATATTGTGGTATTTTGCATAAGTCGATAGTGTTAGTACTCAAATTGTATTGTCTCGTGCTTCGCGGAGAGGCGTAAAGCCCACCTGGTCGATGTGTATGATATTGTTCAGTACTGTATTTATACGGTTTGCTATAATTTTACTAAATATCTTTATGTCTGAATTAAGTAAAGAGATAGGTCTGTAACTTCCCCGATGTTCCTGTGGTTTATCCGGCTTTAATATAACCACAATGTGCGCCAAAAGCATGTCAGGTGAGAATTTTCCGTTACTATCAATGACCTGGGACATGGACAGGAGATGGGGAGCTAGAAGATGTTTAAAAGTTTTATAATACAAATTAGTAAACCCATCTGAGCCCGGACTTTTTCCCGTGGGGAGACGGGAGATGACCGTCAGGATTTCTTTTATGGTTATTGGCAGCTCTAGATCTCTCTTTTGGGATTCTGTCAAAGGGTTTAAATTGGCTGTTTGGAGATATTGTTCCATATCCTCGGTGTATATCTGATCATCTGTTTGTTCTAAGTTGTATAATCTGGCATAGAAGTCTTTAAAACTATCCGCTATTTCTTTACTATCATACGTTACTGACCCGTTTTGTTTTTGTATTTTGTGTATATGTGTTTGACCTGATTTGGTTTTCAAAGCCCTAGCCAATAACGAGCCAACTCTATTTCCTTCGAAAAAGGTTTTTCTGAATTTTAGAGCTGTCCTCTGAGCATCTCTATTAAGGTCAGACCTAGCGTTAGTCAATGATGCAAACAGGATCGTATTTTTCGGCCTTTGTTTATGTTCTAATTCTAAATCCCGTAATTTGGAGAGCAAGGAGCTCACTGTCGAATTATGTGTTTTCTTAATGTGGGCTTTATGTTTGATGCACTCCCCTCGTACTACTGCCTTATGCGCCTCCCATATATTAAGAGGTGATGTTTCTGAGCTTGTGTTAAAATGGAAGTATTCTGTAATTGACGTGGTTATAGATTTATATGTTTCTGGGTGTCGCAGGAGGAATTCATCTAGTTTCCAAACGTAAGGATTGACTGGGGTCTCTGGCCAGTTTACAGAAATAGAAACTCCTGAGTGATCAGCCCAGGTGGTTGGTTGGATGTCTGAATCTATCACTAAGGATATACTTGATTGATCTATGTAAAGGTAGTCCAGCCTGGAATATGAAGCCCATGGATGGGAGTAAAAAGTATAGTTCCTTTGCTGGGGGTGCTGGACCCTCCATATGTCTATCAATCCTAGTTGTCGAAAGCAACAGTAAACTAAGTCTGGGGGTCTATGCGCTGCATTAGTGTTAGGTGAGGTTGTGTCTAGTAGGGGGTCCATGGTTACGTTGAGGTTGCCCCCTAAACTCAATATGCCTTTCCTATTTTCCAAAACCATGGAGAGTAGTCATTTAAAGAAGGGAGTTCTGCTGGAGGTAGGTGCATATACATTGATAAATGTCACTGGTCTATTATAAATTAGTCTTGTCACTATGAGTATCCTACCCTCTTTATCTCCCGTCGTGTTGAGCAACTGGAATGGTGTATTACGGTGTATTAAGATACCCACCCCATTTTTTTTTCTTTGCATTAGAATTAAGGTACACTGTTGGATAGTCTCTTGAAGAGAATTTGGGCTCTGAATTTTTTAAGAAGTTGGTTTCCTGGACAAATATGATAGAGCTTTTCTGTCCAGCAAACCATTTCAGCGCTATAGATCTTTTTGAAGGGGAGTTGAGTCCCTTAGTGTTCTGGGATACTACACCTATATTTCTATGCATTGTGGGATATTAAGTGTAGGCTTGTAGTCTTACCTTGCAAGATAGTTACTTCTTTTAGAGGCGTCTGAGTCGCCCCCCGACCCGAGGAACCAGGAAAAAACCTCTGTGGCTGCAAAAGATAACCTTTACATCTGAGGAGAAATTTCTGCAAATGAACAAATGGGAACACATGAACAATAAATAACACGCTAACTATAAACTTAACTTCAATTCTAACAGTATAGTCTAAAATATAACCTACTAGACTCATACTACAAGTGGGGGAAACAGCAATCCGGTTGCTGCTGCTAATCCTGCCAACTGTAATAAAAATAGAAAAATGTCCAAAGTTTATACAACATTGTCTGGGATCATGAAATATAAACCTGTTAATAAAAAGAAAAAGGTACAGCTAAAAAACTTCAAAATAACTTATTACTATTTCTTAAGCCAGCTAGAGCTTGTACACCATTTTGTGTCCAACATTAATATTAGTTGAGCTCTTCATTCAGAAAAGCCTAAATAGTATACCGGGTAGTTTGTTCATGGTGGAACTAATCCACTGGGCCCTTTGTGTGAATGCTTCGGGACTGACGATTTAGATTTCTTCTGAACTGTAGTCCATTTCTGTCTCTGTGCTTTTGGTGGTAGGCTTCGTGTTGGGTCTTCTTCTTGTCCAGTGCAGGCTTCTGCGGGTATCTTTGGTATCGCAATATTCAACTGCGTACAAAAAGAGTCCAGGTCTTCCAGGTCTCTGTAGACTGCCTCTTTGTTATCTTTTAGTGCCCTTAGGGAGAAGGGAAAACCCCAACGGTATGGTATTCCTAAGCCTCTCAGGTGTGCTGTTAGAAACCCCACCTCTCTGCGTTTTGATAAGGTGAGAGGGCTTAGTTCTGCATATATTTGAAGAGGGGTGTGCAGGAATCGAATAGGTGATTTCTTTCTCGCCGCTGCTAGAATGTTCTCTTTGTCTTGGAAATAGTGGCATTTCAGGATAACATCTCTTGGTGGTGCAGAGGGTTGAGGTTTCGGCCTCAATGCTCTATGGGCTCTGTCTAACATTATTTCAGAGTCCGGATCTGTGTCCAGCAGGAAACAAAACAAGTTTTGTAGGTGTTGTTGTAGTGCCGCTGGCAAGATGGACTCTGGAATTCCCCTTATCCTCAAGTTTTGCCGACGGCCTCTATTATCTAGGTCCTCTATCTGGTTTTGCAACTGTACGATCTCTTTGGTTTGGTGTTGAAGTTGCAATGTGGTATGATTCGTAGTTTCTGACACTTCTTCAGCATATTCTTCAAGTTGTACCACCCTGTTACCCAGCTCAGTGATGTCTTTTTTTACTTCAGCCAAACCGTCCTTAATTAGTTGGCCAACCTGCTGCATAAAGGTAGAAAAATCCTCCTTAGAAGGTAAAGTATTTAAGTCTGCTCTGGTGAGGGGAGATTCTTCTTCCTGGGGGGCGTCATTCAGACTAACCCTTTCCTCTTCTATGTCTGAAGTAGGAGAGCTAGGTGTTGTTACATTAGGTGTGACCACTGTCTTAAAGAAAGAGTTCATTTTAGAGCCTGAGGAGTTTACTATCTTTTGTATTTTATCTGTTTTTTGTTGTCTTTTCGACACCATGGTGATAGATCTGCATCAACTGGCTCTGTGTTAGCGAAGGAACTTCTTTGTGTTGTGGTAAACTTTGCTTAAGCTCTTGCTCAGTTTATTCTGAAAAAGTCACTCGCAACAGAGGGTTAAGTCCCAAATCAAAAATCACAGGCTGTCACTGTATCCTTGGCTAGAACTGAAACTGAGTATAGGGTGTCTTTTTTTTTCTTTCCTAGTATATGCAGTGTTCTTCCCTTATCTCCTGTCAAGCTGCTGGGCAATAACAGTAGCAGTGTGGTGGATCATCAGGAATGAAATTGTATTGGCCTAAAAGCAGCAACACATTGTGTTGTATCCCGATTAAACAGATATGTAGCTTGTACCAAAAAGTCACTGCCCAAATAGGGTCATATCCCAAAGTATCGGTCCCAGAACTACATTGCCCTCTTATTTATTGCATAAGGTGTCCTATTTCATTGTAAGGGCATCATTCTCCATCTATCTTCTGCAGAGCTGCAAAGTTACTGCCTTTTTTATGTGGCAAATTGTTATAGAAAAAATGATGGCAGCCGCACAGTGACTCTGGCTATATGTTTTATGTGGGATGTAGTTGTGCTGCAGCTCTTTTAAGATCGTCTATAATACCATGTGGTAATGGGGACCTAACGATGTTGATTGACAAAGTCTCTTGCTCTTCATGAGCTTAATACTTTTAGATAAGAATATGCTGAGGCATGCAAGTTACTTCTTTTGTGTCTGTCCCTTATTGTTGAAAATGGCAGACCCCTGCTCTCCCCTCCCTTTACCTCCAGGGCACTGAGTTGGTGTCTACTGGTTGGTGCCGTCTTACCCGCTATCCTGCTGTGAAGTCTACTGCGGCATGGGCTCTAGAGATTTCCGCTTTGTCTCTCCCAATCCTCTGCAGCTCTGCTGAAAATGGCGATTCGCGCCACTAGTGCTGCGTCTGCAGGCCCAGGCTATGCCGGGTACCGTGTCCGATCAGATGTCCATATCCGCCATGCCGGAAGGTTCACGGCCGCTCACGAGGCAAAAATGAGTGCCCCTAAGTTTCCCCAGACTTTAACTCTGCAAAGACTGTTATTTTCTCCCTTGGACCGCTGAAAGAAGGAGCTGATCGGAGCACTAAGTTTTCGCGGCCATGCTGTTCCGTGGCTGGCTCCGCTCCCTAGGACTTTTAATTTTAATCAACTTTCCAATTTACTTTTATCATAAAATTAGCTTTTTTCTCTTGGTATTCTTAGTTTAAACTAAACATAGGTAGGCTCATATGCTAATTTATAAGCCTTTGAGGGCTGCCTCTTATCACATGCTTTTAAATCTCTTTTCAACACAAAGAGACAGAAAGTACATGTGGGCCATATAGATAACACTGTGTTCAGACACAGAAAGTTATTAAGATTTAGCACAATACAATGCTAAATTTAGGACAATAGATAATAAACAGTCACAGTCATGTGATCAGGGGCTGGAAGAAGGTTCCTAGATACAAGGTAATCACAGAGGTAAAAAGTATATTAATATAACCGTGTTGGTTATGCAAAACTGGGGAATGAGTAATAAAGGGATTATCTATCTTTTAAAACAATAACAATTCTATGGTAGACTGTCCCTTTAAATCCCCTGGCTCAGTCTGGAGACCTTCAAATTTGAATAAGTCCAAACAGTATAAGTAACCTAATCCAGCCTCTAAGACCTCATGAAGGTGCGGCCCCCAATCCAGTACTTCTGGTGGGGGGCAGATTAATGTTTCAAGAGTTTTGGTTAGAATCTGTCCAAAATCCCTGGATTCAGAACATAATTTCTCAGGAATATCAAATTGGATTCAAAATTCATCCTCCCATGGGGAGATTTTTTTCTCACTCATATTCCAAAACATCCTATAAAGGCCCAAGCATGTTTAAAATGTGTTTCGGACCTAGAAAATATGAATAATTATTCCAGTACCTTTACAGGAACATGGGATGAGTTTTTATTCAAATCTCTTTATTGTGCCGAAAAAGAAAAATGTTTTCAGACCAATTCTGGATCTGAAAACTCTGAACCAGAGTTAGTTGCTCTAACTTTTGGCCTAGCAATATTTACAAAGGTTCTTAGTGCCCTTCTATCTGTAATCAGAGTGCAGGGTATTGCAGTGTTTCCTTATTTGGACGATATCTTGGTACTAGCTCAATCTTTTCATTTAGCAGAATCTCACATGAATTAACTGTTGTCGTTCCTTCAAATACATGGTTGGAGGATCAATTTATCAAAAAGTTTTCGAGATTCCTCAGACAAAGGTCACCTTTTTAGGTTATCAAATAGATTGTGTCCATGATTCTCTTTCCCTGACATAAAAGTGACAAAATTGGTTTCATCTTGTCTAAACCTTCAGTCTCTATCATTCCCTACAGTGGCTATGTGTAAGGAAGTACTAGGCCTCATGATTGCAGCATGATACGCAATCCCTTTTACTATTTTTCATATAAGGCCTCTTTAGCTTTGCATGCTGTGCCAATGGTGCAAGGATTATACTCAAATATAACAATTGATAGTTGTTGCTTTAAAGACATGGTCACAATTGATAGTATTAGATCCCAATACATAACTTTCTCTAACTTGGTGGTTAAGCCACCACTCTTTTCTTCAGGGGGCTTTATTTGCTCATCCTACCTGGTCTGTGATAACCACAGATGCTGCAAGTCTTACAGGTTGGGGAGCTGTCTGGGGGTCTCTAACAGCACAAGGAGTTAGGAATCCTCAGGGCTCTTCAGGCTTGGCCCCTATTGAAGAAAGATCCTTATATCCGATTTCAGACAGACTATCAAAACAGTGGCCCATGTCAATCATCAAGTGTGCACTCTAAGTTCTCTAGCCATGATAGAGGTATCTTGAATCCTCACTTGGGCAGAAGACAATACTTGCCTCATTACTCCGATTCACATCCCTGGTGTAGAAACTGGGAGGCAGATTACCTCAGTCATCAGTCCCTACATCCGGAAGAGAGGTCTCTCCACCAAGATGTATTATTCGGATTATTCAATTATGGGGCATACCAGAAATAGTTCTGATGGCCTCTCATTTGAAAAACAAATTTCCCAGGTAACTTGCGAGGTTCAGGGATCCTCAGGTGGAGGTATTGGATGCTCTAGCAGTTCACTGGTCTAACCAGTCTGATTCTATATTCCCCCTCTGTTCCTGCTTTCCAGAGTGATTTAAAAAAAAAAAAAAAAGATGGAACAGTCCTCAGTAATTCTGATAGCCCCTGCGGGGCCTCAAAGGATTTGATATGCGGAAATAGTTTGTATGTCCAGTTGCTCACCGTGGCCTCTTCCTCTAAGACCAGACCTACTGTCTCAAGGTCCCTTCTTCCATCCAGATCTAAAGTCTCTAAACTTAATGGCATTGAGATTGAACGCTGAGCTCTCAGACATAGAGGATTATCTGTCTCTATGAGAAACACTGTCAGGCCCAAAAACCTGTTTCAAGAAAGATATATCACAAAGTTTGGAAAACTTATATTTCATAAGAATTCCTAGGATTCTTCAGAATAGTTTGGATAAAGGTTTGTCTGCCAGTACTTTAAAAGGATAAATCTCTGCTCTTTCTGTAATGTTCTACAGAAAAATTGCTCATCTACCAGATATTAATTGTTTTGTTCAGGCTTTAATTCAAATTAAACCTGTTATTAAACCTATTTCTCCTCCCTGAAGTCTTAACCTAGTGTTAAAGGTCTTACAGGCTCCTCTTTTTGAGCCTATGCATACTTTGGACATTAAACTACTTTCTTGAAAAGTATTGTTTCTTTTGGCCATCTCTTCTGCTAGAAGAGTTTCTGAATTGTCTGTGAACTGTTGTGAGTCTCCTTTATCCCATTTTCCTTCAAGATAAAGCTGTTTTGCTGACGTCTTTCAAATTTTTTTATCTAATGTTGTTAACTCTCACAACATTAATAGGGAACTTATCATTCCTTCTTTGTGTCCTAATATGAAAAATGCTACTAAAAAAGCTTTGCATTCTTTGGATTTTGTTAGAGCATTAACAATTATGTTGATGATACTAAAGATTTCAGACAGACTTCTGCTCTGTTTGTTTGTTCTGTTTTCTGGTCCTAAGAAAGGCCAGAATGCCTTTATTTCTTTAGCCTCTTGGTTGAAACTTTTGATTCACAAAACTTATTTAGAGGCGGGTCAGTTTCCGCCTCAGAGGAGTATATATTTGTGTAAACCATTTTGATGTTTTTGCCTCATCAGAAGCAGCTTTTGGTAGAAAGGTCCTTCAGGTAGTTGCCACATCTTGGTCTATCAAGAATGATGCTTCAGTTGATCAAATTTGCAAAGCAGCCACTAAGTCTTCTCTGCATACCTTAACTAAATTTTCAATTCAGAACTCTGCATTTCTTGTTCATAAGGCTTTAGGGTGTCTTTCTTTACTGTTTCAGAGATCTCTCTTATCCTCATATTACTTCTGGATCTATTATCTAAATCATCCAATTTTAACTGTAAATCAGATATTAGCTGAGATTGTGTTTTTATTACTGACTTAAGATCAGAAATTTTGTCTGTATCTTGTATTTGTTCTTCCAGGGAATTTGTCTTTAGGCCTATTTCATTAAGATCTTTTCTAATATCTGCCAGTTATTTTACCATGCAAGTATTCAGAGAATGTCAGGTTAGGAAATATCCAGAAGTAGACCCAAATGCAAGGGCGAACTTAAACAACACCCTTGCACTCTGAGTTTAATCCAGGACGTGACCCCATGACAACCTCCAAAAAACAAAGTACTCACGATATGGAGCAGGGTTAGCCTGTGCCAAAGTAATTCATGATATCAGCCAGATAGACTTCTGAATAAGGAACTGGTTTCAGGAAATGCCTTCCACAGAATCAGGAGAGCAGGGAAAGTCACTTATACTCAGACAGAAGAAGGGTAAAACAGGAAACAGTTAATAATGCAGGAGTAGGTCATTTGTTATCAGGCAGTCTGAAGGTTAACACTGTGTAGACAGTCTTTGCAGAGTATGCAACAGGTAATCAGGCAGTTTGAGGGTTAACACTGAGTAGAAGTCTTTGCAGAGTATGCAACAGGTAATCAGGCAGTTTGAGAGTTAACACTGTGTAGACAGTCTTTGCAGAGTATGCAACATGTAATCAGGCAGTTTGAGAGATAACACTGTGTAGACAGTCTTTGCAGAGTATGCAACAGGTAATCAGGCAGTTTGAAGGTTAACACTGTGTTGTCAGAACTTGCAGTGATAGCAACAGGTAAGCTGGTAGTTTGAAGGTTAACACAGATTAATCAGTACTTGTGGAGACTGGCAACAGGATATCAAGCAGTTTGAAGGTTTACACTGAATAATTGTATTTGCAGAGTTTGGAAACAGGTAAACATGCAGATTGAAGGATTCACAGAAATAACAGTATTTGAATAGTTTGCACTACACAGAGTAATCTGAATATGCAGGGATTGCAGCAGGTAAACAGGAAGATTGAAAGTTTCACAAAACAAACAGTACTTGCATTGTTTGGAGACAGGTATTCAGGAGGTTGAAGGTTAATCCAGCATAGTAAATCCTTGAAGAGATTGGCAACAGAAAAGCAGCAGTTAGAGAGATTCCTCAGTGAAATCCTAACAGAAGCCTCAAAGTTAACAAACAAACGGACACTGGAGAAACAGGAAGCCAGAATAAAAAGCCTGGTTGACATCATCAGGAAGGGGTGGCTCAGACACCTGTCAATCAAGCACACAGAGAGGACTGCAGAGCTTCCCAGCAGCTGAGCGTGACAGTGCCCCTTCCTCAAGGACCCCTCCGGCGGACCCGACCGGGCCTGGCAGGGTATTTCTTGTGAAAAGACGACAAGAGCTGGAGCATGAACATGAGAGGCCGGTTCCCAAGATCTTCAGAGATAGGATAACCCTTCCAATGGACCAGGTAGTACAGCCGATTGCCCCGTAGCTTGGAATCGAGAATCTGGCTGACTTCAAACTCAGAAGTTCACTCTACGGAAAGTGGAGGAGGTGGTTTACTCTTGATAGAGTACCGATTGTAGATGACTGGCTTGAGTAGGGAGACATGAAACACTGGAGAGTCTTGGGTAAGGCCAGGCGGTATGCAGAAGAACACACTCTGGAAACAATTTGAAAAGGTCCAATGTACTTAGGACCCAACTTGGTACAAGGTTGTTTTAGACGTATGAATCTGGTGGATAAAAATACTCTGTCTCCAGTACGACGTAAAGGAGCCTTGCACCTTCTGCGATCAGCATATTTCTTATGTCTTAAGGAAGAAGAGAGTAGATTTTGACGAATGAGTTGCCAGTGATTACTGAGATTTTTCACTATACGATCTGCTCCAGGGACTTCAGTAGAACTGGTAATCATAGGAAAGGTTCTAGGTTCAAATCCATAAGCTGCCTTAAAGGGAGAGGTCTGTAGTGAGGCGTTATAATGGGAGTTGTGAGCTAATTCCGCCAAAGGCAATAACTGAGACCAGTTGGAGTGGTGATGGTCTACATAATGTCTTAGAAAAGATTCCAAGGCTTGATTTACACGCTCAGTCTGTCCGTTGGATTGAGGATGGTGTGCAGTAGAAAGTGATATGTTGATTCTGAAGTGTTTACAAAAAGACCTCCAAAATTTGGAAACAAATTGGACTCCACGATCTGAGACTATGTCAGTGGGAAAACCATGTAAACGAGATATATGTTGAACAAAGAGTTCAGAAAGTCTTTGAGCTGTAGGCAAGCCTGGAAGAGGTATGAAGTGAGCAGACTTGGAGAACCGATCCACCACTACCCAAATGGTCGTATTTCCAGCAGAAACAGGAAGATCTGTAACAAAGTCCATGGATAAGTGAGACCAAGGGTAATGAGGAATAGGAAGAGGGTGTAATAGACCAAACGGTCGATGAGATGATTGTTTGTTCGAAGCACAAGAACTACAAGCAGCAATATGATCCTTAACATCCCTCCTCATAGTGGACCACCAAACATGCTGCTTCAGTTTCCACAATGTATTGGTTATTCCCGGATGACCTGCTGAAATGTTGTCATGAGCCCAACGTAGAAGCTGAAGACGTAATCCTTTGGGTACATACAGGATACCAGAAGGTAGTTTGCAAGAAGATGGTACCCGGACTTGAGCAGCATGTAAAGCCTGTACTGGAAAAGAGGATACTTGAGCCAAAACTTTGACTGGACGTAGTATAGGTTCTGAATCCAATGGAGAAGGTTCAGAAGATTGGAACTGCCTAGATAAAGCATCTGCCTTGGAATTTTTTGAACCAGGAACATAGGAAAGTACAAAATTAAACCTGGAGAAGAACAAGGCCCACCGAGCCTGACGAGGATTGAGACGTGTAGCTGTTTGGAGGTATAAAAGATTCTTGTGATCTGTCAGAATGAAAAAAGGTTGACTGGTACACTCTAACCAATGCCTCCATTCATCCAAAGCTAATTTTATAGCCAAAAGCTCCTTATTGCCCACATCATAATTTAACTCGGCAGGATTGAATTTTTTCGAAAAGAACGCCACAGGATGTATCTTGCTGGTAGTCGGATCACGTTGGGAGAGAACAGCTCCAGCTGCTATAGAGGAAGCGTCAACCTCCAAAATAAACTGGAAATCAGGAATTGTATGACTGAGAAGAGGTGCAGAAGAAAATGCTGATTTTAGCGTTTCAAAAGCCTGTACTGCCGAAGAGGACCAGTTCTTACAATTTTGCCCTTTCTTAGTAAGAGAAGTGAGTGGAGACGTGATGTCAGCAAAGTACTTTATAAACTTTCTATAGTAATTGGCAAAGCCAAGAAACCTCTGCAGGGATTTGAGAGTAGTTGGTCTGGGCCAGTCCTTGATAGCCGACAGTTTAGCAGGATCCATCTCAAAACCTGATTCAGAAATGATATACCCCAAAAAGGGGATGGAACTCTGATGAAAAGAGCATTTCTCCAATTTAGCGAACAGGGAATTGTCTCGTAACCTCTGAAGAACCAGTCTTACATGATGTACATGTTCCTGTAATGTTTTTGAATAGATTAGAATGTCATCGAGGTAAATGATAACAAATTGATTTAGATAATCTCTGAAGATTTCGTTAACAAAGTGCTGAAATACTGCTGGTGCATTGCACAATCCAAATGGCATTACTAGATACTCATAGTGACCAAATCTAGTGTTAAATGCCATCTTCCATTCGTAGAAATAGAGTTCAGAACAGTGCCTAGATCTGTTTACCTGCTGCACTATAAAGGACCCCCTAATAAGGTCCTGGGGAGTTAAACAGTACAAAGAATTATAGGAGCGCCAATAAAGGCTAGAGTAAACTACAGGTACCTTAATATAGGTTACATAAAACAATATCACCAATTAGATGAATCCAATAAGTTCAAAAACAATATCCCCAATTTTGATGAAACAAATAAGTTCAAAAATATAACAAAAGAAATGAGTAAAATATATCCTTTTTAATAACACACACTAATTTTAAAGTATAAAATCACAGATTATTAATACAACCTGATCAGATAACTTCACTGATCACGACTTAACTCTTAACGTAGGGGTCACTAATAGCATAAGAAAACTACTATTCTGGTTTGTTACAGCCGATTGGAGCGACTCTGTGAAATCCTAAAAAGTGCATAAAAATGATATGTGATGGTGAATTGAAATATAAAAATAATATTAATTCTTAGGTGGGTGTACAATATACACGCAAATATTGTGAGAAAAAAAGAGAAAACAAATATATTCACTTGTGAGAAAAATATGTACCAATAAATGTGTACCAAAAAATGTGTTCAAAAAATATATACCAAAAAATATATCAAAAAATATATATACCAAAAAATATATATATAATACGATCTAATACCGGTATGATCTGTGAATAAAATCAAAAATAAAATGTGAATTACATATGTATCAGAAAGACAACGTGGATAACCAGAGCTGTCCTTAGCTGTTTTATCTAAGAACCAGGTCTGGTTATATCAGAAGCTGTTAGTATCCTAAACAAATTTCTGAATGCTATAAATATCAAAATACAATATCTGCCAACATCTCGGAATGACAAAAAAGGAGATAAAAAATAGGCAATAATAAAACGATGTTTTGACAATAATAAAACCCAATTTGGTGGGAGAACAACAAAATTAAAAAATTAAAAAGCAAAGTCCATAGTCCAATAAATAACTAATCCAAATGACAGCCAAATAATGAAGATACTTCTTAGGTCCAAAGGTCTCCGGAAACCTGTTTAAAAAATAAAGTGCACTAAACAAAGGGCTTAAAGGGACTGAGTCTAACAGGTAATGGACTCACCCAATAAGCTGATCCTGGTGATATATGAGCCTCACAAATCTCTCCAATGTCTACGCGTTTCGGCCCTGTGATGGGGCCTTTTTCAAGTCTTGAAAAAGGCCCCATCACAGGGCCGAAACGCGTAGACATTGGAGAGATTTGTGAGGCTCATATATCACCAGGATCAGCTTATTGGGTGAGTCCATTACCTGTTAGACGCAGTCCCTTTAAGCCCTTTGTTTAGTGCACTTTATTTTTTTCACAGGTTTCCGGAGACCTTTGGACCTAAGAAGTATCTTCATTATTTGGCTGTCATTTGGATTAGTTATTTATTGGACTATGGACTTTGCTTTTTAATTTTGTTGTTCTTCCACCAAATTGGGTTTTATTATTGTCAAAACATCGTTTTATTATTGCCTATTTTTTATCTCCTTTTTTGTCATTCCCAGATGTTGGCAGATATTGTATTTTGATATTTATAGCATTCAGAAATTTGTTTAGGATACTAACAGCTTCTGATATAACCATCTTCCATTCGTCTCCTTTACGGATTTTTACCAGATTGTAGGCCCCACGGAGATCTAACTTGGAAAAAATAGAAGCACCTTGAAGACGATCGAATAACTCAGAAATGAGCGGCAAAGGATAGCTGTTTTTGACAGTAATCTGATTCAAGGCTCGATAATCAATACAGGGACGAAGACCTCCATCTTTTTTCCCAATGAAGAAAAAACCTGCACCCACAGGTGAAGAGGAAGGATGAATGAATCCTCTGGCTAAGTTGTCCTTTATGTATTCCTCAAGAGAGACATTTTCTTGACGAGAGAGGGGATAGGTCCTTCCCTTAGGTAGAGGAGCCCCTGAATACAATTCGATAGGACAGTCAAATATCCGGTGTGGAGGTAACGTCTCAGCCTCTTTTTTAGAAAACACATCACTAAAGGCATGATAGTAAT
This sequence comes from Bombina bombina, assembly GCF_027579735.1. Lineage (NCBI taxonomy): Eukaryota > Metazoa > Chordata > Amphibia > Anura > Bombinatoridae > Bombina > Bombina bombina. Next base: position 411,948,862 of record NC_069499.1, on the reverse strand, counting down.
TGGGCAAAGATTCAGGAACTTCCACCATAGCTACGACAGGACAGGATGGTTTAGAGGGATTTTGCAGGCAATGTTTTAAACAGGTAGTTCCCCAGGAAATAAGTTCTCCTTTAGACCATGAGAAAACTGGATCATGAAGCTGCAACCAAGGTAACCCCAGAATCAATGGTATGTGGGGAGAAGAGATGACATCAAAACGAATAATTTCAGAATGAAGTATGCCCACAGTCAAAAGAAGAGGAATGGTAGAATGTTTTATGATACCAGTACCTAGAGGCTGTCCACTGACAGTAGTTACCTTAAAGGGACAGTTTACTCAAAAAATTTCTCCCCTTTAATTTGTTCCCAACGCACCACTTTACCTGCTGGAGTGTATTAAATTGTTTACAAGTATTTCCATTAACCTTATATTGGCATTTGAATTAGTTTATTTAGCTTGTGGTGTCCCCACCCATCCTGAAAGTTTTTGGCCACGAGGCCCAGCTGTGTTAACACTGCCAGTAGAAGAAATTACACTCCCAGGGGGTTATAGAAGAGATAATGGTATAAAATGTTAATTTTCCAATGTTCTCTCCAAGTATTGGTGATTGGTTTATGGACAGATATAAGATAAAGGAGCAGGTATATTTACACAATGTGATAAAGTAATGAGATCTGATTATACCTACAAGCTCAACCCATTTTATTAGGTTGTGACTTCAAAACACAAAATCAGCAAATTCATATACACAAATAAGCCTTAAAAAAGCAAATTTCATACATTTTATACTCTGCAGCGGGTAAGAAAAGTAATTGGAAACACATTAAGGGAAAACAATTTTATACTGTCCCTTTAATTAATGTATTGATAGTGTAGTGTTAGGTTTAATTGTAGGTAATTGTAGATATTTTATTTAATTAATTTAATGATAGTCTAGTGTTAGGTTTAATTGTAACTTAGGTTAGGATTTATTTTACAGGTAATTTTGTAATTATTTTAACTAGGTAACTATTAAATAGTTCTTAACTATTTAATAGCTATTGTACCTGGTTAAAATAATTACAAAGTTGCCTGTAAAATAAATATTAATCCTAAAATAGCTATAATATAATTATAATTTATATTGTAGCTATATTAGGATTTATTTTACAGGTAAGTATTTAGCTTTAAATAGGAATAATTTATTTAATAAGAGTTAATTAATTTCGTTAGATTAAAATTATATTTAACTTAGGGGGGTGTTAGTGTTAGGGTTAGACTTAGCTTTAGGGGTTAATAGATTTATTAGAATAGCGGTGAGCTCCGGTCGGCAGATTAGGGGTTAATAATTGAAGTTAGGTGTCTGCGATTTTAGGGAGGGCAGATTAGGGGTTAATACTATTTATTATAGGGTTAGTGAGGCGGATTAGGGGTTAATAACTTTATTATAGTAGCGGTGCGGTCCGCTCGGCAGATTAGGGGTTAATAAGTGTAGGTAGGTAGTGGTGACGTTGTGGGGGGCAGATTAGGGGTTAATAAATATAATATAGGGGTTGGCGGTGTTAGGGGCAGCAGATTAGGGGTACATAGGGATAATGTAAGTAGCGGCGGTTTACGGAGTGGCAGATTAGGGGTTAAAAATAATATGCAGGTGTCAGCGATAGCGGGGGCGGCAGATTAGGGGTTAATAAGTGTAAGGTTAGGGGTGTTTAGACTCGGGGTACATGTTAGGGTGTTAGGTGCAGACGTAGGAAGTGTTTACGCATAGCAAACAATGGGGCTGCGTTAGGAGCTGAACGCTGCTTTTTTGCAGGTGTTAGGTTTTTTTTCAGCTCAAACAGCCCCATTGTTTCCTAAGGGGGAATCGTGCACAAGCACGTTTTTGAGGCTGGCCGCGTCCGTAAGCAACTCTGGTATCGAGAGTTGAAGTTGCGTTAAAAATGCTCTACGCTCCTTTTTTGGAGCCTAACGCAGCCTTTATGTGGACTCTCAATACCAGAGTTATTTTTATGGTGCGGCCAGAGAAAAGCCGGCGTTAGCTACGCGGGTCCTTACCGACAAAACTCTAAATCTAGCCGTAACTAAACACTCCTACACAAAAAAACATGTAAATTACAATTTGTTTAATGTCCCTTTAATTAAACATAATTACATATTTGAATGTTTAGATACTGTCTATGTTCCAAAACATGATGATCAGCAACCTTTTATCTACCTTTTCTACATAACAAACCTACCTATTCTATTTTATCCTATTCTACAAATTGCAGTTTGCACTCTTCTTGTCCTTGCAATGTAATTTGTGAAAGATACACATAAATATAAAAAGCATGATACTATTTGTTAGTTACACAGAAACTGTGAAAGCATAATCACGATTTTGCAAAATGGCAATCCTAAATACACTGCTGTATACAAAATAAAATACAAAATAGAAAGTGGAAAGTTGAAATGTAATAAAACTTAAGAACTTTGTGTCATGCAGTACTATATTGAAAATTGAAATGTATGTGTGCTTTGTAAGTACTTGGAACTATTTATTATTCATGATTTGAGAATAATTCTGTGACTCTAGATATATATTATATTATTATTTTACCATATATTTGAGTAACAATTCAACCAGGAAACACAGATGTACAGGCATAAGTTATAAACTTGGAAATTACTTAGCCAAACAAGAAGAAAATATGCATGTTAGCAAATCAAGAGATTTTTTTATTTTTATAAGTATTCTTAGTTGAAACTTTTGTGTATTAATCAAACATTCAGGCAAAATCAAATAAAGCTAATTCCCTGCAGGACTCCGTTGTATTTCTGTTGGTCCAGTGACAACTAAAATAGTCAAACACTTTGTAAAATTACTGTAAAAAATTGTGTACTTACTCTAGCAGTATAATACTACATCTATGTGAATCTATAGTAAGGGATAATTTCACTAGTGACACTTTAATTATGTCAAAAAATTTTAGAAAATATATTTGAAATTATACTGTTAAAGGAACACTGAACCCCAAACATTTTCTTTTGTGATTCAGATAGAGCAAGCAACTTTCTAATTTACTCCTATTATCATTTTTTCTTCGTTCTCTTGCTATCTTTATTTGAAAAAGAAGGCATCTAAGCTATTTGTTTAGTTCAGAACCCTGGAAAGCACTTGTTCATTGGTAGATGAATTTATCCACCAATCAGCAAGAACAACCCAGGTTGTTCACCAAAAATGGGCCGGCATTATGCTAGGGGATTATTTTAGGGTCTTAGTTTTTTTTTTCAAATTGATTGTCGTTTCTCCATTGATTTCTATGGATGAACACATGCACGCGCACGCTAAAACTCTGCTAGCGATGTTTGTGCTTCTCAGGTTACCGCTAGCGGAAAAACATATTATTTTCAAATTGTAATATGAGCGGATTCCGAAAAGCGCAAAAAGCATTTCGCTAGCAAAAAAAATAAAAGGTTTGCCACGCAACTTGTAATCTCACCTATGTGTGTGGTACTCACAAAATTTGCAGCACTCAGTTGTGCTGTTACAATCACCCTGAGAGTCTAAATACCTTTTTATCTGGGGGTCCCTATAGTATACAGCACAGCTGCCAGCTGCTATAAAACTGAGGAGGATCACACAGAATCCAATAGCCTGTGGTTAGTGAGCTGAGGCACTGAGATACCTTAGCTCAGTGTTTTTCAACCAGTGTGCCGTGGCACACTAGTGTGCCGTGAGAGATCCTCAGGTGTGCCACGGCAGACTGACAACAGTGTGACATATTTTTTAAACTTTGCTTGTTTTTTACTCCCAGTGGTAGTTTGTAGGAGGCATGGCATAACAGCACAATACATACAGTATGTGTGTGTTTGTGTGTATGTGTATATATATATGCTGTATTAGGCTACAATGTGTGATTTTTTAAAAAATTTTGGGATGGTGGTGTGCCACGGGATTTTTTAATGTAAAAAAGTGTGCCACGGCAAAAAAAAGGTTAAAAATCACTGCCTTAGCTGGCCCCTAACAACTTTTGTACCCTGCACATAGTGGGAAACCTTTTTTTCCTTATTGCTCATTTTGAATTCACTGATTTGCACAAGGATGCACATTTTCCTTTTCTTTGTTTAAAAAAATATTTATTGTTGTACCAAAAGTCACCCTATATACTGTAGTATTTCACAACATATCACCCATTTTTACATTTGTATTAGTTCAGGCAAACGTCAATCTACAAGCCGTAAAATTAACAGCACAACAAAATAAGGCTAGTGGTTAAAACCATCTTCCATTGGTTAAAGCATCCCACCCAAGCTCGTCTACGCAGGTGTACTCATGACAGTGTATTGGAGTCGTATATAAAGCCAGGGAGTCTTATTCCATTATACAGAGAAAAAGCAGGAATGATCCAGCTAATAAAGGCAACATTTTGTGGTGTTAAGACCAGTCAACATCGAGACACCTTGTAGTAAGTTGGTGACTGGCTAAGCAGAATACCTCAAGGTTTTATCTCAATGTATGATTTTATACATTTTTGGGAACGATTTAATATTTCCTCTTACATACAGTCTAAATATCTTAAAGATGAAGCCAAAACATTTAAGCTAATTTTGTGCAAATAAGAATACATTTTTTAAATAAACAATGATGATATAACTTTTAGGTATACTGTGAATAATATAGTATTAAAGATGTCAACACTAAACATGTATCAATAATGATATGTTTTATAAAATAGAAACACTACTATGTTATACATTTGTAAATTGTTAGATCAATATACAAAGAAAAAGTTCAATGAGTTTAGAACAGACTAAGGTTTTCTAAAAAGTCGTGTAAACGTTTAAAATATAGTATTTTGAATATAAAAGTAAATACATATGCATTTGTTATTGTAGCGGTACATAATAGTCATTGGCAATTCTTTTTGGCCGACTTTTGGCCGATTCGGAGATTCAAATGAATCCGAATTTCCGAATCGGTACCATAACTAAAAATTAGAAAATGAATAAATCGGTTTCAGAATTTTCGGATCCAATCTTTATTCATATTCTGAATTTTTCATTGTCCTAATCATATAGAGTCAGATTACAAGTGGAGTGCAAAATATTGCGTTAGCGTTCCACTTTGGTAGTACCAGCGCACAATAATGTGCGCTGGTATTACAATTTAATCGCAACACGGATTTGCCAGCTAGAATGCATTGCGCACACGAGAGTGCGCATTTATAGGCTCCTATGGAAGCCTCGTTCTGATGTCATCATATCCATATATATTTATGTGTTAATATGTATATACACATATTAACACATAAAAACGTGTATATACACATATTAACACATAAAAATGTGTATATACACATATTAACACATAAATACATATGTATATAATCACATACATAAATATTCACACTGCGGGCTATGGGAACATGTCTAATGACTTTATGATGACAGCTCTCCATATTTAATTCTTCCTTTGCTTTAATTTTACTGGTTTTAAGATTTGTAGGATCTCTGTAACATCTGAGTTGTTCATTACAAATTGTTTTGCAGAAAACCTTAATTCCTGTGAAATATTAATTTCAGGAGTGAATTAAGATTTATTCACTATATTAGATTTCCTGTCCTCATTGGGCACAAAGAAACAGAAATACAATGAAGGGGAAAGTAAAAACCTTGTAATCATGTGATATTTCTACAGTCTTGCAATAAGTTAACATAGTGGGGCCGATTTACTATGCCCCGAATGCACCTATTTCCACACGAGCCTTCAGGGTCGCCGGTAACAATAGTTAAGAAGCAGCGGTCTTAAGACTGCTGCTCCTTAACTCGTCCGCCACCTCTGAGACGGCCGACAGCAATCGACAGCAATCCGCTCGATCGGATACGATCCAATTGATTGACACCCCCTGCTAGCGGCTGATTGGCCGCGAATGTGCATGGGGCAGCATTGCACATGCATTTTACGAGATCAAGTCCGCCCGCACAAATCAGCCAATATGATGAGAGCTTCTGAAATCCTATTGGCTGTTCAAAGTCAATTTCAGTAGCTCTCATCCTATTGGCTAATTTTAATTTGAAGAATCAAATCAGCCAATAGGAATGCAAGGTACGCCATTTTGAATTGGCTGCCTTGCATTCAACTTCAGTGTACGGCGGTGACCGTATGAAGAGGACGCTCCGCACAGGATGTCTTTGGCTTCCAGGATGGTTCCGCTCCATGCTGCCGGGATGAAGATAGAAGACGCCCCCGGGATGGATGAAGCTATCGCCACCTGGATGGAGATGGATGTCAGGACTTCAGGAACCATGAGTAGATATTCTGGGGTTAGTATAAATAAAAAGAGAGAATCGCTCAACCTGGGAACGAACAATATAGCATAATAGCTTGTTCTATGGCTAGAGACCACCCAAGAAGCAGCCTCTTTTTGCTCAACATGTGCCTTTCACAGAGAAGAATTTTCCTGTAGCATATCAGTTTGATCCTGATTTAACAGTACAGTACAGAGAAACTGCAAAACCCCAGACGTACGTTTCGGCCTAGTGTGGGCCTCATTAGTGAGGTACAGCCATATCCCTCTAGGCACACTGAGCAACGAGTCCACGCCTGGAGGCCCACACTAGGCCAAAACGTACGTCTGGGGTTTTGCTGTTTCCCTTTTTCAGAGAGGGATTGCCTGGTATTTCAGGGCTGAACTGCACTGTTAAGTCAGGATCAGACTGATATGCTACAGAAAAGTTCTTCTCTGTGAAAGATACATGTTTAGCAATGCTTGCGGTTTAGCAATACCGACACGACTCGCAATATGCGTTACTGTTTATTATGCTGGAATTGCCATTTTTTCAGCATTAAAAGCCGTAATGCAAAACTCGTAATCTACCTGTTATTCAGTAAACGGACACACATTTTTTTTTAGTAATTTAAAAAAAAAATGCATGGTTATATGTTTTTAAACTTTCTATTTAAGATGAAGAGAAAAGTTCTGAGTAACAAATAATGAGTACAATATAATTTAAACTGAAAGTTGCTAAATATTGGATATAATTAACAACAAAATAAGTGGTATTAACAGAATTTTTTTTTCTTCAAATTGTTGACATAATTATTGTTTCACCACTAAATATCCCTTACTATAGATTCCAAGAGATTTAGTATTACACTGTTAACAACAATATAATTGCCCCAACACTTATTATTCAAGTTAATTAGTTATTTTTAAATTTTTTTTTAGTTGTAGCTGTACTAACAGAAATACAATTGAGTCCTGTAGGAAATGTGTTTCATTTTCTTTTTGTCTGCATAAAGGTTAAGCTATAATAATACAAAGAGGTTTCAACCAAAAAACATTAACAAACAAAAAAAATTGTACATAACAGATATACTATTTCTTCTCATTCAAATTTTGGCTTAGTAATTTCTCTCTTGTATCAGTGTTTACAGTTAAGTACGTCCTTGTCCTTATATTTCCTCTGAAATCCCTGTTCAGCATCACAGAATATGTCCATGCCTAAAAGTAAACTGCAGAGTGCCAAATGCATTGCAGGTCGATATTATAGCGACACTTCAGGGTTGTATGTTTCTTGTTAAATTCAATGCTGGACAGCTTAACTCTTTTATTAGTAAGCTAGGTAAGACAAATCAGGACAAGAACATTGTGTTCTCCGGGAACACAGTATTTTATGTTTATTTTTAAAAATAAAAATATTTTGTTGGTTCAGAAAATAACATCAATAAGTTTGCAATTGACTTCTGATGCTAATAATATGTTTGAGAAATGTATGCATATTTGTGAGTGTTATATATATACTATATATATATATATATATATATATATATATATTATATATATATATATATATATATATATATAAATAAAATTAAATGTGATATGTGTGTGTGTAATATATAATATTAACACAAATAGAAGCACTCTAAAGTTTTCAGCTAAATATCAAAACAAATTTATTGACATTTTGGGGATACACAAATCCTCTTCTTCAGAAACATCAATATTTGGCTTAGCATTTATAATGATTTGTTAATCCCCAAGGGGCAGTAAGAGACACACTATTCCTACCAGTGCTAGTGTGATAGTCAGTGGACATGCTAAGGCTGTAGCTGCAAAAGTTCAGAGCCATGCTAAAAGAGTTTCAGATTAGCATAATCGGCTGCTCAAGGTGAGCTATATGATGATACCTTAAGAGGAGTGCTCTAAGGATAGCACTATTAAATGTCATTAACATTTTATTGGTGCCTATGTATCATGCTCCGAATGGAACTTGATGTCTCGTGTTTCAGCAGTTATGAAGCAGCGGTCACAAAGACCGCTGCTCCATAACCTGTCCGCCTGCTCTGAGAAGGCGGACAGACATCGCCGGAATTCAACCCGATCGAGTACGATCGGGTTGATTGACACCCCCCTGCTGGCGGCCCATTGGCCACGAGTCTGCAGGGGGCGGCGTTGCAATGCTGAATACGGAGAGCGTATTGCTCTCCATATTCAGCGAGGTCTGTCGGACCTGATCCGCACTGTTGGATCGGGTCCGGCAGACTTTGTTAAATAGAGGCCATAGTCTACACCTGTTCAGTGCTTAGTTATTATTTCAATGGAAATGCGGGCAATCTTGTTCCCGGCCTGCCTTTCAGGTTTTGACCCTGGCAAGTTCCCTGGCTTTTGTCTGCTTAATTGTGGACTAATATCCTAGTTAAAGACCCCTGGAACTGTATTCTGGTTAATGCAATTCTTTTTTGTTGTGATGACTGGCTCCTGACTGTACTGACCCCTGGCTTGTTAGGTGACTATTAATATATATATATTAATGTAGTATTGCAGCGAGAAAGGCCAGCAGTATGCTTGGATGTATTGGTAGAGGTATTTGCAGCAGAAATAGCAAGGTTCTTATGCCATTTTACAGATCATTAGTTAGGCCTCATCTTGAGTAATGTGTGCAGTTCTGGAGGCCATATTTCCAGAAGGATGTAAACAAACTTGAATCTGTGCAAAGGAGGGCTGGTAAAATGGTACATGGTCTAAAAAATAAAACATACCAGGAGAGGCTTACCTAAATATGTATAGCTAGAGGAGCAAAGGGAAAGAGGTGATATGATAGTAACTTTCAGGTATATTAAAGCCTGGTTTCTCAACAGCTGGGCCGTGACAGCCCTGCTGGTGGGCCACAACCTGACATGCCAAAACTATTACAGGGCCACACATAAGGAGTACTGGGCAGTCCTGTCAGAGTGCCATTACACATCTGTGTGTACCCTGGGCATGTAGTGGCAGATCAATGTATATGTGTGTGTATACATATATATATATATATATATATATATATATACCAGGGATAAAATTTCTACTAGCCATTGGCGAATAGAAATTGAACTTTGGCAAGTAGATATTCTAATCAGGTTGCAAATTAGGGGAATGTGCTTAAAACATTAATTTAAAGGAATATTGTGGGGAAATAAATAATGCTCTGTACCCATAGAACAGTTATTTTTTTTTAGCAACTAAAAGGGATAAAGGGATAATGTATTCAGTCAAGCTGCTGATACATTTTTTGTATTGAAAGTAACTGTAGGGACACTTTTTCTACTACCCCCATTACCACTATATCTTGTTTACTAAGGCCTAGATTTGGAGTTTGGCGTTAGCCATGAAAACCAGCGTTACAGGCTCCTAACGCTGGTTTTAGGCTACCTCCGGTATTTGGAGTCACTCAAAAAAGGGTCTAACGCTCACTTTTCAGCCGCGACTTTTCCATACCGCAGATCCCCTTACGTCAATTGCGTATCCTATCTTTTCAATGGGATTTTTCTAACTCCGGTATTTAGAGTCGTGTCTGAAGTGAGCGTTAGAATTCTAACGACAAAACTCCAGCCGCAGAAAAAAGTCAGTAGTTAAGAGCTTTCTGGGCTAACGCCGGTTCATAAAGCTCTTAACTACTGTACTCTAAAGTACACTAACACCCATAAACTACCTATGTACCCCTAAACCGAGGCCCCCCAACATCACCGCCACTCGATTAATTTTTTTTAACCCCTAATCTGCCGACCGCCACCTACGTTATCCTTATGTACCCCTAATCTGCTGCCCCTAACACCGCCGACCCCTATATTATATTTATTAACCCCTAACCTGCCCCCCACAACGTCGCAGCCAGCTACCTACAATAATTAACCACTAATCTGCTGACCGCAAAGCGCCGCTACTTAAGTTATCCTTATGTACCCCTAATCTGCTGCCCCAAACACCGCCGACCCCTATATTATATTTATTAACCCCTAATCTATATCTACCCCCCTCAACGTCGCCTCCACCTGCCTACACTTATTAACCCCTAATCTGCTGAGCGGACCGCACCGCTACTATAATAAAGTTATTAACCCCTAATCCGCCTCACTAACCCTATAATAAATAGTATTAACCCCTAATCTGCCCTCCCTAACATCGCCGACACCTAACTTCAATTATTAACCCCTAATCTGCTGACCAGAGCTCACCGCTATTCTAATAAATGTATTAACCCCTAAAGCTAAGTCTAACCCTAACACTAACACCCCCCTAACTTAAATATAATTGAAATCTAACTAAATTAATTAACTCTTATTAAATAAATTATTCCTATTTAAAGCTAAATACTTACCTGTAAAATAAATCCTAATATAGCTACAATATAAATTATAATGATATTATAGCAATTTTAGGATTAATATTTATTTTACAGGTAACTTTGTATTTATTTTAACCAGGTACAATAGCTATTAAATAGTTAAGAACTATTTAATAGCTAAAATAGTTAAAATAATTACAAAATTACCTGTAAAATAAATCCTAACCTAAGTTACAATTAAACCTAACACTATACTATCATTAAATTAATTAAATAAAATACCTACAATTACCTACAATTAAACCTAACACTACACTATCAATACATTAATTAAATACAATACCTACAAATAACTACAATGAAATAAACTAACTAAAGTACAAAAAATAAAAAAGAACTAAGTTACAAAAAATAAAAAAATGTTTACAAACATAAGAAAAATATTACAACAATTTTAAACTAATTACACCTACTCTAAGCCCCCTAATAAAATAACAAAGACCCCCAAAATAAAAAATGCCCTACCCTATTCTAAATTACTAAAGTTCAAAGCTCTTTTACCTTACCAGCCCTGAACAGGGCCCTTTGCGGGGCATGCCCCAAGAAGTTCAGCTCTTTTGCCTGTAAAAAAAAAACATACAATACCCCCCCCAACATTACAACCCACCACCCACATACCCCTAATCTAACCCAAACCCCCCTTAAATAAACCTAACACTAAGCCCCTGAAGATCATCCTACCTTGTCTTCACCTCACCGGGTATCACCGATCGGTCCTGGCTCTAAAATCTTCATCCAACCCAAGCGGGGGCTGGCGATCCATCATCCGGTGGCTGAAGAGGTCCAGAAGAGGCTCCAAAGTCTTCATCCTATCCGGGAAGAAGAGTAGATCCGGACCGGCAACCATCATCTTCCAAGCGGCATCTTCTATCTTCATCCGATGAGGACCGGCTCTATCCTGAAGACCTCCACCGTGGACCCATCTTCATCCGGCGACGTCCAACTGAAGAATGACGGTTCCTTTAAGGGACGTCATCCAAAATGGCGTCCCTCGAATTCCGATTGGCTGATAGGATTCTATCAGCCAATCGGAATTAAGGTAGGAATATTCTGATTGGCTGATGGAATCAGCCAATCAGAATCAAGTTCAATCCGATTGGCTGATCCAATCAGCCAATCAGATTGAGCTCGCATTCTATTGGCTGTTCCGATCAGCCAATAGAATGCGAGCTTAATCTGATTGGCTGATTGGATCAGCCAATCGGATTGATCTTGATTCTGATTGGCTGATTCCATCAGCCAATCAGAATATTCCTACCTTAATTCCGATTGTCTGATAGAATCCTATCAGCCAATCGGAATTTGAGGGACGCCATCTTGGATGACGTCCCTTAAAGGAACAGTCATTCTTCAGTTGGACGTCGCCGGATGAAGATGGTTCCGCGGTGGAGGTCTTCAGGATGGAGCCGGTCCTCATCGGATGAAGATAGAAGATGCCGCTTGGAAGATGATGGTTGCCGGTCCGGATCTACTCTTCTTCCCGGATAGGATGAAGACTTGGGTTGGATGAAGATTTTGGAGCCAGGACTGATCGGTGATACCCGGGGAGGTGAAGACAAGGTTGGATGATCTTCAGGGGCTTAGTGTTAGGTTTATTTAAGGGGGGTTTGGGTTAGATTAGGGGTATGTGGGTGGTGGGTTGTAATGTTGGGGGTGGGTATTGTATTTTTTTTTTACAGGCAAAAGAGCTGAACTTCATGGGGCATGCCCCGCAAAGGGCCCTGTTCAGGGCTGGTAAGGTAAAAGAGCTTTGAACTTTAGTAATTTAGAATAGGGTAGGGCATTTTTTATTTTGGGGGTCTTTGTTATTTTATTAGGGGGCTTAGAGTAGGTGTAATTAGTTTAAAATTGTTGTAATATTTTTCTTATGTTTGTAAATATTTTTTTATTTTTTGTAACTTAGTTCTTTTTTATTTTTTGTACTTTAGTTAGTTTATTTCATTGTAGTTATTTGTAGGTTAGGATTTATTTTACAGGTAATTTTGTAATTATTTTAACTATTTTAGCTATTAAATAGTTCTTAACTATTTAATAGCTATTGTACCTGGTTAAAATAAATACAAAGTTACCTGTAAAATAAATATTAATCCTAAAATAGCTATAATATCATTATAATTTATATTGTAGCTATATTAGGATTTATTTTACAGGTAAGTATTTAGCTTTAAATAGGAATAATTTATTTAATAAGAGTTAATTAATTTCATTAGATTTAAATTATATTTAAGTTAGGGGGGTGTTAGTGTTAGGGTTAGACTTAGCTTTAGCGGTTAATACATTTATTAGAATAGCAGTGAGCTCCGGTCGGCAGATTAGGGGTTAATAATTGAAGTTAGGTGTCGGCGATGTTAGGGAGGGCAGATTAGGGGTTAATACTATTTATTATAGGGTTAGTGAGGCGGATTAGGGGTTAATAACTTTATAATAATAGCGGTGCGGTCCGGTCGGCAGATTAGGGGTTAATAAGTGTAGGCAGGTGGAGGCGACGTTGTGGGGGGCAGATTAGGGGTTAATAAATATAATATAGGGGTCGGCGATGTTAGGGCAGCAGATTAGGGGTACATAGGGATAATGTAAGTAGCGGCGGTTTACGGAGCGGCAGATTAGGGGTTAATAATAATATGCATGGGTCAGCGATAGCGGGGGCGGCAGATTAGGGGTTAATAAGTGTAAGGTTAGGGGTGTTTAGACTCGGGGTACATGTTAAAGTGTTAGGTGCAGACGTAGGAAGTGTTTCCCCATAGCAAACAATGGGGCTGCGTTAGGAGCTGAACGCGGCTTTTTTGCAAGTGTTAGGTTTTTTTTCAGCTCAAACAGCCCCATTGTTTCCTATGGGGGAATCGTGCACGAGCACGTTTTTGAGGCTGGCCGCGTCCGTAAGCAACTCTGGTATCGAGAGTTGCAGTTGCGTTAAATATGCTCTACACTCCTTTTTTGGAGCCTAACGCTGACATTCTGTGGACTCTCAATACCAGAGTTATTTTTATGGTGCGGCCAGAAAAAAGCCAGTGTTGGCTACGCGGGTCGTTACTGACAAAACTCTAAATCTAGCCGTTAGCTTTCCTATAATAAATACTGCAGTATTGATAAGATCAGTATTGGTGGCAGGTTCCGCAGCCAAAATCAGTTATTTTAAAGGATTGTCCCATTTATCAAGATAAAGGCCACCCATGGTTAGTTGTCCTGGTTACTACCCATGCAAAATTACAAAAAGCAAATTAGACACTGAACAGATTTGTTTCATGTCCCTGTTGCCTTAGATTGAACCTGTCCTGGTTTACACAACTTTTCATCATGTGAGAGGAAGATAAATACTGTTTATTCACTGTGCCAAATGGCCAGTTTAATAAATGCATTAAAATGAATTAATTTTTTATGGTTTAAAATGAAAATAAAAAATAAAAATGACTACACAATAAGGTGTTTCACAATGGCTAAACATATGCAAAGAGGGGGTGAGGTAGTGGGTGTGGTGTGGACGGTGATTTGTGGGATCAGTGGCAATTAACATTTTGGCCTGGCTAGTAGCTTAGGACTTGAAATTTTGAGCCCTGTATATAATATATATAAATACTACTAAGCCCTTTAATACACTGTATTCAAGGGCTTAGTGAAGCTGAGGCTGTGAGTATTTTACATAAAAAGAAAAAATCAAGAACAAGGGGTCATTATCTCAAGCTGAAGGGTAGTATATTCAGGAGTAATTTTAGAAAGCACTTCTTTACAGAAATGGTGATTGATTCATGGAATAAACTTCCACAAGAGGTAATAATGACAAACACTGTGGGAGACTTTAAGAATGCCTGGGATAGCATAAGGCTATCCTATGAACTAGATAAGTTTATACTTTTAGGAAATATCGGGCAGACTTGCTGGGCCTATTGCTCTTAGCTGCCATTCAAAATCTATGTTTCAGACTACACAATGGCCTCTATTTATCAAAGTCTGGCGGACCTGATCTGACAGTGCGGATCAGGTCCGCCAGACCTCACTGAATACGGAGAGCAATACGCTCTCCGTATTCAGCATTGCACCAGCAGCTCACAAGAATCGCAGCCAATTGGCCGCCAACAGGGGGTGTCAATCTACCTGATCGTACTCGATCGGGTTGAATTGCGGCAATGTCTGTCCACCTGCTCAGAGCATGTCTTTAGAGCGCTGCTTCATAACTGGTGTTAGGCTCGCCAGAAACACGGGGCCTCAAGCTCTCTCTGGAGCTTGATAGATAGGCCCCATCATCTCTAGGCTCATTAATGAAGTCCTGTGGGTTTCAGTGTGATCTTTATGCTGACAACACCAAAATCTACCTTTCTGCACCAGACATTTCCTCTTCCCTGCTCATGTCACCAGCTGCCTAGCTAATATCTTATCCTAGATGATTCATCACTACCTAAGGCTTAAACTCTCTAAAACTGAACGCCTTTCATTTCCTCCCTCTACCAATCTCCCCATTCCCCATACATATCTCACTGAGGAAAACTCTGTCACCAACTCTACCCCTCAGGCCAGGTGCCTCAAGGTCACACTTGACTTGACTCCAAACTTTATTTTGCTCCCCATATTAAGTCCTTAGCTAATACCTGCTGCTAACAATGCTGGGCTCCAACACTATTAGGACGGCATAAAACATCCTATGTTATTTGGCGTTCTGCAGCCTACTGCTTTAACAAAAAGCATAATCGGACTGGGGAAGTGCCTAGCATAATAAGCAGTTCCCCAGAATCTGATCGCAGGGTTGAAGCCACGTGATTGTGTTGATGATTATGTGACTTCCTCATTCTTGCATATGTTTACATCATAACTTTGTTACGATCATCAACATTTTCCCCAGTCATGAAGGGGTTAAAAATATCTCTAAAACTCATGACTTCCTCACTCAAGACATAACTAAGATTCTTATCCACTCCATTATCATTTCCCACCCTAACTACTGCAATTTTGTCTTCTCTGGTTACCCAACCTACTAAATGTCCCCACTGCAATCCATCATGAATGCCTCTGCCAGTCTCATTTTCCTTAAGCATTGTTCAACATCTGCTGCACCTCTTTGCCAACACCTCCACTGGCTCCTCCTTAAAATTCTAAATTTTGACCCTAACTTACAAAGCCCTCACCAACTTTGCACCCTCCTATATCTCTGCCCTTGTCTGCAAATAATCCCCAACCTGCCCCCTCTGCTCTGCCCAAGAACTACTTCTCTCCTCTTCTCTCATTACTTCCTTAAACTATTGTCATATCGAACTTTGAGCCACTCTCATTCAAACTTTCCTCTAGTCTCAAAAACTTCAAGTGTTCCATAAAAACATATCTGCGCCACAACGGACACAGGTGAAGCATATAGTTTTGTGTAAGAAACGGTGATGTTCGCACTGGAAGCTGTTAAGAATACTAGCTAAGTTTATGGACCATGCAGTTTTTTAGGGCCCACCCTATCCACACGATACTGGGCTGAAGTTTAGCGATGAAGCAAAGGGGACATCCTAAGCTACTAGTGTGCGCATGTACTTTTATGACATATCAAATCTCTGCTTGCGATCTGTAATGCTGCATTTGGGTTGAAGCGCTCAATCTACATCGCTTCTTTGGCATGCAATGTATCTATATATGAGATGTAGGTCACAGTAATGAATTGCATACCAAGGTATATATCGACAACCTGCCTTATCTTTACACACGTTTGATGAACTTTATCTCACAATAGACAAAAGTGAAAATCTTTATGCAGCAGTGATATTTCACACGCCTCCACATCTGAGCAATCAGCTGAGAAGAACACCCTCCTATCCCTCTTCCCACTGTTCTTAGTAGCAGTGGGTCAAATCCACAGCCCTTTCCCGAGATCGCTCTGTGAGAGCAATAACCCCAGGGAGTGGTGTTCCTATATAATTGGACTTAACCTTACTATACAATAAACACAGTTAAACACCTGCTCCAACTTTACAAAACACCTTTAAGATGTCGCAGAGAAAATTAACCAGAAGTGACAAGTCTCAAAAACTGCCTTTAACAACTCAGGGAGCCATGAACTCTTTTTTTAAACAAGCGGAAAAGCAAAAAGGTAACAAAGACCCAGATACCACACTAAGCTCACACGATGAAAGCTCTTGTGAAGCTGCAGATGCTGCATCAGAACTACAGCCTACAACTATAAATGTTGGAAAAGAGGATATTATCACTTATGGCGCTATGGAAGCTCTGATAGAGCAGGTCAAGACTTGCATTAAAAATGAGTGCGCAGGTTTAAAGAAGGACATTTCAGATTTGTGCTATAGAGTTGATACTTTAGAAGAGCATGAATACATATCATCTCAAAAGATTGCAAACCTGTCCTCTAAGGCCTTTCAACACCACCATCGTATGGCAGACATAGAGGATAAATTAGATGATTTAGAAAACCGCTCCAGAAGGAGTAATCTACGCTTCAGGGGAATCCCTGAGACCATGCAAAACAACGAGATCCAAGATTATCTACAGTCCTTTTTTGCAGATCTGATAAAGAGCAACTCTGGCACTCTATCGGACATCACCTTGGACAGAGCACATAGAGCCCTACGTCCTAAGCCATCGGATAATTTACTTCCTCTGGACATTATTGTGCATTTTCAAAACTTTCAACATAGAGAGACTATCTACAACTATGCAAGGAAACAATCTTCTATCAAGTTCCAAGGACACCGAATACAGATATTCCAAGACTTATCAACAAGAACACTCCAAAAGAGACGAGATCTTTCCTTTTTAACCTCTCATCTACGTGCTCTGAAGATCCCGTACAGATGGGGATTCCCAACTTCAGTTATTGCTGTTAAAAATGGAAAAAAAATTGAATGCCCTTACCCACCTGATGCAGAGCAATTCTGCCAGCAGTTGTGGATACCGTTGCCTGATCCTCAAACCTCAACTGTGCAATCTTCAACATCAAGCAAACAGGAAACCTCTAAATCGCAAAGAAGACCTTGGATGGACACTACAACCCCTCTAAACAAACGACGACAAACCAGTAATGCTGATGCTGAGACTCAACCTTCTTGAAAGAGTCACGTAACTATATGTCATTGTTAATACTCATTATGCAATACATGTTTGCAGACTTTTTCTTTTTTTTATTCCAGGTTTAAAGGGAACTGTTTCAAGTCACCCACCAAGTCCTAATACACTATACAGTATATGTTTAATAGGTTCCTCTTTTTAGTTCAGAGGAGAATACTTCCAGATGTTCATCATGTTTCGATGTGTTTAGTTTTTTGTTTATAATAGCCCACTTGTTTTGCACCTATATATCTGCGTAATTTTGTAATAATAGTCATGTCTATATTCAGCCATACAATATGATAATCTTTAAGGGAGTTTTTGAATGACCCCCTGGGCTGACTGTCAAATGCTGAGGTGTGAATAGGCTCAATCACAACCTAGTATAAAGGCTCCGCTTATTTTCTATCTCGCTTATTAGTATTCCTCAATCATTGATAATAGCCCCTTAAATGTCTTAATCCCCAGAGCCCAAATGGACAGTAACCTATCCATAAATTGCAGAAAATGTCCTGTGAAACAAAAACCTCCCTTATATAACAATAATACAGAGTTAATCATTGGACTCACTAATTCCCCTGATGTTATGATTGGGCGAGATACACTACAGAAGCAAATTAAGACGTCTTAGTCCCCATATGTTGGTGTAAAACTGTAAGAATGTTATGTACTATAGAAATTTCTCTAGTTTCCATGATACTACTATAAAGATATCTGTTATATAGAAAGTTTTGTCTAGATTTGAACAAATATGATTGTATATGCATAACATACCCCTTATCCCCATTCCCCTCCTCCCCCCCTTTTTTTCTTTTTTCCTCCCCACCTGTCCTCTTTCCGTCTCATGTGCCTCATACACGCTCATCACAATGCACTAGTGGGCACTTGCCCAGCTTGCCCAGAAGCCTCCACCAGTTTCTCTATTCCCTATTTTCTACCATCATATCAGGCTCTTAGCCATACACTTTCCATTTCATATTCACGCACTAGTTCCCTTGCACAAACCTCTGGTCCCTTTATCTTAGAAGACATATACACATATATCCTTTGTAATGCCTACCCATATATACGAAGGATCAATATCTATAGCCACCCAAAATGTGAAGGGATTCCTATCAGCTGAAAAACGTTCAATAGCACTTCATGATTTCCACAAAAGAAAACTCGATATCATTATGATTCAAGAGACACATTTTAAGAGAAACCATGAGCCTACACTCTCGTCCAAATATTACGATAAACACTACTTCTGCTCAGGCCTGACCAGACATAATGGTGTCTGCACTTTATTTAGACGCAATACCTCCTTTGACCTATTACAACAATTCAATGACCACGAGGGTAGGATTCTAATACTGGTAGGACTTTATTATGGTAAACCTATCACTCTTGCAAATATATACGCCCCCATCAGACCCACTCCCTGTTTTTTTCGAAAAGTTATGAACAAACTACTAGACATTGCCAAGGGCCCAATCATACTAAGTGGGGATTTTAATTACCCTCCGGATCCTTCGCTAGACACTTCTACAGGTCACTCCTATCTAAGAAATTCACAGATTAGGAATAATAATACATCTCTCCAAATATTTAAAATTATTCGATACCTAGAGAGCAGTACACCCCTCTATTAGAGATTACACATTTTTCTCTCACCCACAAAAATCTTATGCCAGACTCGATTATATATTCTGTGACCAAGCCTTTTTGACAAATTTGGTTGATTTAAAAATCTCACACACTACATGGTCAGACCATAGTCTAGTCAAATCTACTTTTAAATGGACGAGTAAACCCAGACACAGTCTAAATTGGAGATTAAACGAGTATATCCTTACAGACAATGAAATCATAGACCAACTCATCAAATATACAGACGAATACTTTGTATTTAATGTCTCTGCAGACACAAACACCGCAAATAATTGGGAATCTTACAAGTGTTATATTAGAGGAGTTATTATTCAGCTAACAGCGAAACTTAAAAAGCAGAGATCTGCTCAATTCGATACTTTGTCTAACTCTTTAAAGAAGAGTGAAGATATACATAAAAAAGACCCAATATCCCCGCAAAAATTGTCCGCAGTAACGGAGGCTAGGGAAAACCTTAATAAATTTCTGATAGAAAATGCACATATGCGCGCCCTAACAACAAAAGCTAAATTCTTTGCTGAATCAAACAAAGCCGGAAAAATGTTGGCCAGATTCTTAAAAAAACGGAGACTCTCCTCTTATATTCAATCTATCAAACAAAACACAGGAGTAATATGCACTAAAAACGAAGACATAGCTGATAGCTTCGTCACATATTATACTTCACTATATAACATAAAACACACAAACTAGCAGGAGAAAAGAGACAAACTACAAGCATATTTAGATTCTATAGACGTTCCCTCAATCCCTGAAGAAGATATGTCTATGCTCGATTCCCCCATTTCTTTACAAGAAGTGGTCAACACGGTTAAATCCCTGTCCAATGGAAAATCACTAGGCCCAGATGGCCTTACTACCAAATTTTATCAGTTATTAGTAGGGAATCTTGCCCCGCATTTACAAGAACTATTTCTCTCCATAGACCAGGGTCTAATGTTCCCCCAATCTCTTTTAAATGCTGTGATAACAGTGATTCCAAAACCGGATAAACCCAGAGATCTTGTTGGTAGTTACAGACCGATTTCTCTCTTAAATGTAGATATTAAAATATATGCCAAGATCTTAGCCAATCGTCTTGCCCGTATCTTACCGAAGGTCATCCACCCAGACCAGGTTGGATTTGTTATTGGCCGTGAAGCAAAGGATAATACCACCAGACTCCTGCATACATTATTTACCTCCCACGAACAAGCAAGCCCCCTGGTGTTGCTTTCTACTGACGCTGAGAAGGCCTTCTACAGGGTCGATTGGCATTTTATGTGGTCGGCCCTGTCGAAATTTGGTCTCTCAGACGTATTCTTGTCTAGAATACAAGCCCTATATAATAACCCTCGAGCCACTATTAAGGTTAACGACATAATATCACAGCCCTTCCCTATCTCTAATGGCACCAGGCAGGGGTGTCCGTTATCCCCTCTCCTATTTGCTCTCACAGTAGAAATTTTAGCTATCCAAATAAGAAACAACCCAAATATCTCGGGGATCAAGATAGGCAACATTCAACAAACATGTCTCCTGTTTGCAGACGACATTATCTTCACTTTGCAGACACCACTAACTTCCATACCAGCCCTGATACGGGATTTAGAGAGTTATAAACAATTTTCCAATTACTCAATTAACATGGATAAATCGAGCATTATTCCCGTCCACATAAACCCAACAGAATTGGACTATATTCTACATAAAACTCCCTTCCCTGTTGTAAATACCCTTAGATATCTAGGACTAAATATACCAAAGAACCCTAAGAATTTATTCCAAGAGAACTATACAACACTTCAAACTCATGTCTTCTCCCTATTACATGCATGGCATAAGCAAGGACACCTTTCCTGGATAGGCCGAATAAACACAATAAAGATGATGATACTTCCTAAATATTTATACATATTCCAGGCTCTACCGATAACATTACTGAGACACTATCTTCACACACAACAAAAGATGCTAGACTCCTTTATTTGGGATTACAAAAAAACAAGAGTATCGCGGAATTCCATGTATTTAAGTAAGGAGGAGGGTGGCCTAAATGTCCCAAACTTAACGCAGTACCACAAAGCGACACACTTAACGCAAATAGTTTCATGGTCCCATAACCCCACCTCCAAAATTTGGATCCAAATGGAAGCAGCCTCCCTCGGCCTAAGCGGAATGGGAGATCTGTGTTGGCTTCCTAAACCATTCAGACCCCCTATAACTAAGGCTAATTAATGTGTAAGAACTACATTAACCATATGGGACTCTCTCATTCGGAACCCAAACACTCTCTCTACTCCAATCTCTCCAATGACCCCACTGTTAAACAATACCCTTTTTTTCTCCCAACATTAGTTTAAATATGAACCAGAAGATACCTCCTTGAAAAATATGCCTATATTTTTACTCACAGAAAACTCCCAAATAAGGGATAGAATTGTTTTAAGAGACTTGATAGGTTCTCCCTTCCACTGTTGGTTTCCCTACTTCCAAATTTGACAAGCAATTATAGATAACCCTCATAAAAATGACTGCCTTCGTTCACTCACCCCATTTGAAAAGCTATGCAATACAAAAGATATTCAAAAATCCCATCTCACACATAAACTCTTAAGAGCTATAAATACAGTTAAGCTACCTTCCTACACCTCCAAGTGGGAAACTGAGCTTCAGATTCAGCTCCCAAAAGATACCTGGCTACAATGTTTTAACACGGTCCACTCCTCTTCCTCTTCACTCACCTTAACTGAACTCAACTATAAGATTATTTCACGATGGTACCTTACACCCCAAAAATTGAATGAAATATATCCAGGAGCTAATTTGAGCTGCTGGAGACGATGTGGTGAAGTGGGCACATTCTCCCACATATGGTGGTCATGTAACAAATTGACAAACTTTTGGACTCAAATTGAGGCCTAGATTTGGAGTTTGGCGGTAGCCATGAAAACCAGCGTTAGAGGCTCCTAACGCTGGTTTTAGGCTACCGCCGGTATTTGGAGTCACTCAAAATAGGGTCTAACGCTCACTTTCCAGCCGCGACTTTTCCATACCGTAGATCCCCTTACGTCAATTGCGTATCCTATCTTTTCAATTGGATTTTTATAACTCCGGTATTTAGAGTCGTTTCTGAAGTGAGCGTTAGACATCTAACGACAAAACTCCAGCCGCAGGAAAAAAGTCAGTAGTTAAGAGCTTTCTGGGCTAACGCCGGTTTATAAAGCTCTTAACTACTGTGCTCTAAAGTACACTAACACCCATAAACTACATATGTACCCCTAAACCGAGGTCCCCCCACATCGCCGACACTCGAAAAAATTTTTTTAACCCCTAATCTGCCGACCGCCACCTACGTTATACTTATGTACCCCTAATCTGCTGCCCCTAACACCGCCGACCCCTGTATTATATTTATTAACCCCTAATCTGCCCCCTCAACGTCGCCTCCACCTGCCTACACTTATTAACCCCTAATCTGCCGACCGCAAAGCGCCGCCACCTACGTTATCCTTATGTACCCCTAATCTGCTGCCCCTAACACCGCCGACCCCTATATTATATTTATTAACCCCTAATCTGCCCCCCTCAACGTCGCCTCCACCTGCCTACACTTATTAACCCCTAATCTGCCGACC
The DNA here is from genome assembly GCF_027579735.1 of Bombina bombina. Lineage (NCBI taxonomy): Eukaryota > Metazoa > Chordata > Amphibia > Anura > Bombinatoridae > Bombina > Bombina bombina. The sequence goes on along the minus strand of NC_069499.1, from coordinate 411,925,951 downwards.
GGACCTGAGCGCTACTATAATAAAGTTATTAACCCCTAATCCGCCTCACTAACCCTATCATAAATAGTATTAACCCCTAATCTGCCCTCCCTAACATCGCCGACACCTAACTTCAATTATTAACCCCTAATCTGCCGACCGAATCTCGCCGCTATTCTAATAAATGTATTAACCCCTAAAGCTAAGTCTAACCCTAATACTAACACCCCCCTAAGTTAAATATAATTTAAATCTAACGAAATTAATTAACTCTTATTAAATAAATTATTCCTATTTAAAGCTAAATACTTACCTGTAAAATAAATCCTAATATAGCTACAATATAAATTATAATTATATTATAGCTATTTTAGGATTTATATTTATTTTACAGGTAACTTTGTATTTATTTTAACCAGGTACAATAGCTATTAAATAGTTAAGAACTATTTAATAGCTAAAATAGTTAAAATAATTACAAATTTACCTGTTAAAGAAATCCTAACCTAAGTTACAAATAAACCTAACACTAGACTATCAATAAATTAATTAAATAAACTACCTACAATTACCTACAATTAACCTAACACTACACTATCAATAAATTAATTAAATACAATTGCTACAAATAAATACAATTAAATAAACTAGCTAAAGTACAAAAAATAAAAAAGAACTAAGTTACAAAAAATAAAAAAATATTTACAAACATAAGACAAATATTACAACAATTTTAAACTAATTACACCTACTCTAAGCCCCCTAATAAAATAACAAAGCCCCCCAAAATAAAAAAATGCCCTACCCTATTCTAAATTACTAAAGTTCAAGCTCTTTTACCTTACCAGCCCTGAACAGGGCCCTTTGCGGGGCATGCCCCAAGAAATACAGCTCTTTTGCCTGTAAAAAAAAACCATACAATACCCAAGCCCCCCAACATTACAACCCACCACCCACATAACCCTAATCTAACCCAAACCCCCCTTAAATAAACCTAACACTAAGCCCCTGAAGATCATCCTACCTTGTCTTCACCATACCAGGTTCACCGATCGGTCCAGAAGAGCTCCTCTGATGTCCTGATCCAAACCCAAGCGGGGGGCTGAAGAGGTCCATGATCCGGCTGAAGTCTTCATCCAAGCGGGGCAGAAGAGGTCTTCCATCCGATTGAAGTCTTCATCCAAGCGGCATCCATCCGGAGCGAAGCGGCAGCATCCTGAAGACCTCCACCGCGGAACATCCATCCTGGCCGACGACTGAACGACGAATGACGGTTCCTTTAAATGACATCATCCAAGATGGCGTCCCTCGAATTCCGATTGGCTGATAGGATTTTATCAGCCAATCGGAATTAAGGTAGAAATATTCTGATTGGCTGATGGAATCAGCCAATCAGAATCAAGTTCAATCCGATTGGCTGATCCAATCAGCCAATCAGATTGAGCTTGCATTCTATTGGCTGATCGGAACAGCCAATAGAATGCGAGCTCAATCTGATTGGCTGATCGGATCAGCCAATCGGATTGAACTTGATTCTGATTGGCTGATTCCATCAGCCAATCAGAATATTCCTACCTTAATTCCGATTGGCTGATAGAATCCTATCAGCCAATCGGAATTCGAGGGACGCCATCTTGGATGACGTCATTTAAAGGAACCGTCATTCGTCGTTCAGTCGTCGGCCAGGATGGATGTTCCGCGGTGGAGGTCTTCAGGATGCTGCCGCTTTGCTCCGGATGGATGCCGCTTGGATGAAGACTTCAATCGGATGGAAGAACCCTTCTGCCCCGCTTGGATGAAGACTTCAGCCGGATCATGGACCTCTTCAGCCCCCCGCTTGGGCTTGGATCAGGACATCGGAGGAGCTCTTCTGGACCGATCGGTGAACCTGGTATGGTGAAGACAAGGTAGGATGATCTTCAGGGGCTTAGTGTTAGGTTTATTTAAGGGGGGTTTGGGTTAGATTAGGGGTATGTGGGTGGTGGGTTGTAATGTTGGGGGGCTTGGGTATTGTATTTTTTTTTTACAGGCAAAAGAGCTGTATTTCTTGGGGCATGCCCCGCAAAGGGCCCTGTTCAGGGCTGGTAAGGTAAAAGAGCTTTGAACTTTAGTAATTTAGAATAGGGTAGGGCATTTTTTTTATTTTGGGGGGCTTTGTTATTTTATTAGGGGGCTTAGAGTAGGTGTAATTAGTTTAAAATTGTTGTAATATTTTTCTTATGTTTGTAAATATTTTTTTATTTTTTGTAACTTAGTTCTTTTTTATTTTTTGTACTTTAGCTAGTTTATTTAATTGCATTTATTTGTAGCAATTGTATTTAATTAATTTATTGATAGTGTAGTGTTAGGTTAATTGTAGGTAATTGTAGGTAGTTTATTTAATTAATTTATTGATAGTCTAGTGTTAGGTTTATTTGTAACTTAGGTTAGGATTTCTTTTACAGGTAAATTTGTAATTATTTTAACTATTTTAGCTATTAAATAGTTCTTAACTATTTAATAGCTATTGTACCTGGTTAAAATAAATACAAAGTTACCTGTAAAATAAATATAAATCCTAAAATAGCTATAATATAATTATAATTTATATTGTAGCTATATTAGGATTTATTTTACAGGTAAGTATTTAGCTTTAAATAGGAATAATTTATTTAATAAGAGTTAATTAATTTCGTTAGATTTAAATTATATTTAACTTAGGGGGGTGTTAGTGTTAGGGTTAGACTTAGCTTTAGGGGTTAATACATTTATTAGAATAGCGGTGAGCTCCAGTCGGCAGATTAGGGGTTAATGTTTGAAGTTAGGTGTCGGCGATGTTAGGGAGGGCAGATTAGGGGTTAATACTATTTATGATAGGGTTAGTGAGGCGGATTAGGGGTTAATAACTTTATTATAGTAGCGCTCAGGTCTGCTTGGCAGATTAGGGGTTAATAAGTGTACGCAGGTG